>NC_136508.1:114678482-114730982 GCF_053919585.1 Euprymna scolopes | reverse complement strand
CTCTTTAACACGGTAAGTTTGGGAAAAGGTGTTATAAATAAAAAACTAGACAAAATACTGTTAAAAACTCGCTCAATATATGTTTCCGTGACATAGGTTGACATATATTCGGCGGCTTTTTAACAGCATTTTGCCTAGTTTTTTATTTATCACACCTTTTCCCAAACTTACCGTGTGAAAGAGAGAGTCAGGCGCCATCTTGAATTTTCCAATACATGGGTAAACACAACAGCTTTTCGAGCTGAATAAACATGTTACACTGAATAAAAACACGAAAAATATATCCTGTTAGGTAGAAAAGTAACTTATATTGCCTTTGATAACATTTATTTGTTATATATTTGTTTTTTGACAACTTTTTCGAATCTATGTGTACAGTAATACAAATCCGACATCAGAAAGGAAAAAACGATCCGCCCCCTCTCACCATACCACAAATTTGGAAACTGGGAATCGTTACATGTCTTGTTGACATTTTTCTGGCAATGAAACCGACACTCATTTTACGTTAAATTTATAACGGAAAACGATACTCTAAAATCTTATATATTTATTTTATTTTATTTTTTACAGAAAATTTTTAAGGCATTAACAAAAAAAAAAAAATCGAATTTTTAAGTGGGTAAACTTCGCTGGGTAGATTTTAAAGATAAAAAAAATTGCTTTTCCACATTATGTTTCTGCTTATTTATGATGGCCAATAAATGGGTGTTCATTTTACGTTAACTTTATAAAAGAAAGTGATGTGCTGGTGATTGTGCATCTATGTTACCGCGCTATATTTTTAACAGCATTATAAATTAAAAAAGAAAACACCATCCTCTCCCCATATTAAGAAAGGATTTATAAATAATAACGTTATTGTTTAAGCACGGTAACATAAATGCACACTATGTAAAATACTGGATAAAGCATAAAAATATCAAACGGAATTCTTTAACGACAAACAAAAAAAAAAATCAATTATTGTGTTGATGGTAAACATTATTATTTAAATAGAAATAACATACGTTTTTGACAACAATATAAATGTCAGATTTAGGAGATTTTTTAAACGGAGATTATTTTATATTGATAGTAAACACTATTATATTTTTTGTTATAAAGCATGGCAGAATGAATATTTAATGTTTAAGATTAATTTAAAAGTGTACAAAATACAAAACTTACCTTTTGTTCCCGGATTTCAATGCGAAAAAAAAAAAATCAGGATGAATTCGTTTTTTTTCTTTTTTTTTTCTTTGTATTCAAAACAGAAAATCTATTTTGTTTGTTATGATTTCTTTAGTAAATTGATACAACTTTTGTTTTGTGTGTCCAATTCATTAAGAAATAAAATATGTTAAAATATAAAAGAATCAAAATTAGAAGATGAAAAATATGATTTAAACATGAAATTATTTAAAGAGAAAATCAACTTTTAAAGAAGAATTAATTCAAGGTCGTCTCAAGACGGTGTAAACATTATTTTATTCCTCGTGTAAAAATGTCCGTTCTTTAATTTAGTGTGCCGAATTGTTTTCTTATGAAGTTCAAATAATATTTATTAATGCTTAAGGCTCGTTGCGATTTCTTTAGTAAATTTCCAATTCATTAAATATATAATATATGAAGATATAAAAATGAGTTTTTTTTTTTTTAAGACTGAATATTTCATTATTATTCCGATTAGTGGAACTATTGTTAAAATCCAAAATAAGAACAGTAGTGAGTGCACTGCAGCAGTGCAGCGGTGTGCACAGTGCAGCGGGCAGCGCGTCGCGTCAGTGCGACCCCCCCCCCCCAAAAAAAAATCCTCTTTAATTATAAACCTTGGTAAACTACGTTGGATAGATAGTAAACAAATTTTTAAATTTCAAGTTAAAATTAACCTTCGTAAACAAGACTGGACATATTGTAAAGATTTAACAATTTTTTTTCTACATTAAGTTTGTGCTAATTTGTGATAATCAATAAAACTTATGTTCATTTTATGTAAACTTTATTAACTAAAGTTATGTATTGATGTTTGTGCATCTACGTTACTGCGCTATATTTTAATAGTATTTTAAATTTAATTTTAATTTTTACGATGATTTTGTTAACTGCATTGTTAGGTTAAAATGCAAAATAGATAAAAAAAAATCCTCCCCCTCCTCATGTTAAGAAAGGGGTTCAAAATAATTACGTTACTATTTCATCGCGGTAACATTGATTCACAAGTATGTATTTTAACATCTAAAATATCGGATAACGCATAAAAAATCAAATAGAATCATCTAACAACAGCGTAGAAAGCAACACATTTGTTTTGAATGTTAAAATAATTAAATATTGAAAAAGAAGTTTTCATGCTCAGTTGACTAACAATTCGACCAACTTCAAATTAAATTATTGTATTTAAACATTCTTAGTTTCTCGAAAATCACATCAGTTTTCTGAAGTTTTTATCTTCATACTTTTGTTGCAATAATGCATCCAAACAATTTTTTTTTTTTTTACTTGCGTCCGTAGTGATTTGTTTGGTTGTCTGGATCATAAAATTACCAAACTGATATTTTTATTATTTCGAATGACTAAAGTACTTTCACGGTTCGGATATTTCTAAGTTGCTCAGTAAAGTCAATAGTGGGCCAGAACGAATGCAAGTTTCATAATGTAATTTTGTTATTTAACTGACTTCACTGCTTTTTACAATTCCTTTTTCTTTTCTGAGTTTGTATTGGTAGCGTCAAAAGGGAAATGGGTCCTTCCAGCTCGTTGTTAAGCTAAATTCGAAATGCAAATGTCTGTGATGTATATATATATCGTTGACATTGTATACATCATATATATATATATATATATATATATATATATATATATATATATATATATATATATATATATATATAATACATATTTATATATATTATACATAATATATATATATAGAAACATATATATATATAATACATATTTATATATATTATACATAATATATATATATATATATATATATATATATAATACATATTTATTATACATCATATATATATATATATATATATATATATATATATATTATGCATCATATATATTATACATCATATATATATATTAAAAATCATATATATTATACATCATATATATTTATATATTAAACATCATATATATTATACATCATATATGTATACTATATCTCATATATATATATATTAAACATCATACATATTATACATCATATATATACTATACCTCATATATATACTATACATCCTATATATATATATATATATATATATATATATATATATATATATATATATATATATATATATATATATATATATATATATATAACTACTTCATTTACTCACATAAAATTAATATACGAAAGTATAAATTTATGCGTAAACATTAAGTATTTACTTTAAAAGTGCTCAATACGTAGGTAGAGCTAGTTAGTTATAAAATATATATGGCGATTAAGCTACACTGAATATTCCGCGTTTCATCAAATGTAGGAATCTTCAGGCTTATGCGCGAATTTTGTGGTTGTCTGTCCTTTTTTATACACGAACCTAATAATAATAATAATAATAATAATAATAATAATAATAATAATAATAATAATAATAATAATAATCCAAGCCCGGACAACAGCAGCCATACTAGAAATAAAAATAAAAATATCAATAACGAACAAGATAAATGCAACTGTAGACACCACACACTTTGCCCACTTCAAAATAAATGTCTAACAAAAAGCGTAGTTCACCAGGCCACAATATTTACGAAAGAAAAGCCGAATAACAACAAATATTACGTACGTATGACTTCCTTAGATTCCAAAACACGATACTATGATCACAAAAGTACATTCAACAATAAAAAGCACCGAATGAAGACAACACTAGCAAATAAATACTGGGAACTCAAGGAAAGCAGACATTCGCCGGTAGTTGAATGGAAAATAATAAGACAAGCTACCACGTGTAGGAACTTAGACGATCCATGTAGATTATGCCTTCAGTAAAAATTCGCTATCCTGTACTTTAAAGAACCCCAACATCTATTAAACTGTAAACGAGAAATAGCGAACAATAGTGTTCATAGAATAAAATTTACTCTAGGATAGCGATTCAAAATAAGTTTAAAACTAACCTAACAATAGAAAATAAACAAATAAATTAAATAAACACGATTATACATAAACTTTCACACACACACATATATATATATATACATATGTGCATATAAATATGTGTGTGTATATGTATATATATATATGCAAATTTATATGTACATATATATGTATATACATAAACTAACATTATATATAAAAAAAAATCTAACCTAAATTTAAGCTAGATATCCAGGCAAAATAAAGCATACACAAAGAAAAAGAAATAGGTTAACCAGGCTAAAATAGGCCGTTGTCCCGTAAGTGCACGCTCATTGGCTGATAGAAATGGCGTGATAGATACTAGAAAGTTGATTGGCTAACTAAAATCTAAATAAAAGGTGCGTGTATGAAAAGAACAGACAACCACAAAATTCGCGCATAAGCCTGAAGAATCCTACAGTGGATGAAACGCGAAATATTCAGTGTAGCTTAATCGCCATATATATTTTATAACAAACTAACTATATATGTTTTATTTTTTTTATTACCGTTTTATCTGTTTGGTTACATATGTTTCGGATGTTGGACCGTGTTTACGATCTAACAGCCCCGTTAGACCTTACAGAAATAAACGAGAGTAAAACGTGAACTCCTTATGTATATATGTGTTTCCACTTCTGGCTATAAAGGAGATCCCTAATTCTCAGATTTGAAACCGACGGTACTGCTGAATTATCTCATCTGAACTCACTGTAAACAAACTCACACACACAATATATATATATATATATATATATATATATATATATATATATATATATATATATATATATATATATATTATTATTACTGTTTTATCTGTTTGGTTACATATGTTTCGGATGTTGGACCGTGTTTACGATCTAACAGCCTCGTCAGACCTTACAGAAATAGTTGAGAGGTATGAGATAATAGAGGGGGGAGGCGGATAATGACAATATTTCAGTTTTGAAGTTTAAAGTATATTAGGTTGTATTGTGTGTGTGGGGGGGGGGTAGCAGATTCAGGTAGGCTTGGGTGGAGATATGTGACGGGAAAGGGGGAGAGAGAGGATGGTACAGAGAAAAGAAAAAAGAGAGGGGATAATGAGAGGAGGGAGGAAAGAGTTTCAATTTTTGGGTTTTAAACTTTTGACTACTTTTTTTCCTGTTCGATAAGGTATATTAATGAGATGAGAGGGAGAGAGCGATAGAGGGAGAGAGATAGATGGGAGGAAACGGAGGGAAACGGAGAGGGAGAGGGAAGGGGGTTAGTACGGCTGTCATTTTTGGCAGTTACAGAGTTACGTGGTCGTTGTTCATTTAATAGTGGGTTGTTTTTAAATAGTTAAGAGTTAATACAGACGTTGACGCACGCATAAGAGCGAATAATACATTTAGATACATATTACAGACCAAGGTGTAGACATATAGGCACATACATATAAAAACAATGCCTATGCAGATGTACATGGGTCTACATGCAGACATATACACACATACACGCAACTCTCGTACACATATATATATACTCGCATATATATACAGATATAAGTACATGCTCACAAATACATAAACATACGCACACCAATCCGAGTACATATACGTTGATATACAGATCTCTAGTAAGAAGTAGATGCATACATAAATATACATACACGTACACACATACGCACGGGCTCATGCGCACGAATACATAATTACCCAAAAATAAATATTTATAAAAAATAAATATGTAGACCCATATAGGTACATATATATACACATATACACAAATGTATGCATATCCACACATGCACATATATACATACGCATACCGGCATGCACACATCTATGCCTAGTAAATAAAGTAAAGTTAGGATAAATAAATAATAATAATAAATAAATGAGTTCATAGTTTAATTTAGTTAAGTTATTTTAGTTAATACTGCGCGGGTTATATAATATATATAAGCATATACAAGTATACACATTCATAAAAATACAAACATACATACACATACATACATATATACATATATACACAGAGATGCGTGTATTTATGCTGAGTAAGTAAGGTAAAGTTAGGGTAGATAAATGAATGAATAGATAAATGATAAAAAAGTGGGTGTAGATAATGCACGGTTAGGTGGACATGTTGGAGTTATGTTCGAAATGCATGTTGTTGATTTATTTTTTATGGGTCTGTATTGATTTGCTTTGCTTATTTGATGGGGATTATTTTATAGTTTCTATGAAAAAATGGGGGGGGGTTAAATGAGGTATAAAGGTTTAAAAATTATTAGGTTCATATACATAGAGGGCGGCTCCTAACATGTTGCCTTGGGCAGTGGCTATGCTTAACTTTATTTTCAGTGTGAAGTGTGTTGTGGGTATAGGCATACAGACACATATATGTATATAAATCCAGGCATAGCTACATCTGTACATATATGCTCACTCGTGCATATACATAGACACACATATACATATAGTCACAAAGGTCAGCAGATGCATGCCTACAAATACACTTGTATGGAGACATAGACACACAAATATATATCCAGGCATACATATGACCCATATATATATATATATATATATATATATATATATATATATATATATATATATATATATATATATATAAAAGCGAAAATGTATGTATGTATGTGTGTATGTTTGTTTGTCTGCTAAAACTTTCGACAGACAGAACAAAAATTCACAAATTTGGCCTCATATGAAAAGCCCATCCTTCGCCCGACAAATATTTAAAATGTGGCAAAAAACGTTATTTTTTTCATCCTGAAATCAACACTTTTCTCCAGGAGGGGGTCAGCAAAAACCGTCCTCTCATGACGAGATCAGTTCTACGCATGCGTCAGACCACGTCATAACCTGATTTAGTTTAAATATTTAAAGAACTGAGACAATTTCATTTACGTCGTGTTAGGTCAGTTGGTTAGAGCGTTCGGTCATTATCTAAAGGTTTTGGCTTTGAATCGTGGTGTGAGATGTCTTTTTTTTCGATATTTTAAATTTTAATATTGAAGCAGGGTTATTTAAGCCATTTTCACGTAACGTCTGTTTTTCTGCTGTTTTTTTTCTTCGCCTCTACTTAGGTTTTCATTAACCCCCCCCGCCCCGACCGACCTGAAACACCCCAAACTATACAGATACCCACTGATTTTTAAAAAATTTTAATGTCAAAACAATCTTATTTAAGCCATTTTTCACGTTTTTGATGTTTTTTTTATTTTTCAGATATTTTAAAGCAGTGTTAACGTTCGTTTTTCTATTTTCTTTTTTGTTTTTCGATTTTACATTTAACATCGTTCGTTTGCCTTACGTTAGTTTTTTGTGTTTTTTTCGATGTTTTGATTACCCCCATCCACCAACACCGGTACCCCCGGCTTTATTTTTCAGATAAGTTTTAACGTTCGTTTTTCTGTTTTCTTTTTTTACTTTGCTTATTCTTAGGGGTTCATTAACACCCCCAACCCCTACCGACCACACACACCTCTAAACACTCGGACAACACTGGGTACCCCCCCGCTAGTATAATATAAAGCTGAATATCTGTGTGTGTGTGTGTGTGTGTGTGTGTGTGTGTGTGTGTGTGTGTGTGTGTGTGCGTGTGTATGGTAATGAAGAGGCTCCTATATGGTTGACTATTTTAAAAAAACTGATTACATATAATGATAGAAGATGTATAGAGACACAGGAATGGGTATGTTTGATCTGGCAGAACGGTGGTTCATTAAAATTGTGGGATCTGCGTTCGGGCCTGGTCAACAATATATGGAAATAAAAAATTTAAAAATTAAAAAAACAACGTTTACAAGTGTGTTTGATATAGATGTACATAAGAATACTTTGATAAGTATGTTTTAATTAAAATATTGATGGTATAATAAAATTCTTGGGTCTGCGTTCGGGCCTGGCCTCCATAGAATGTAAATAGGCACAATCTTTAATAAAGACTTTTCATATCTTTCTGCGTAAGTATAGTTTGATAATTATGTTTCAGTTTGAAGAAATATGGTATAATAAAATTATGGGGTGTTCGTTCGCGCCTGACCTCATAGAATGGAAATATGTCACAAAGTTTAACAAGGTTTTTTAACGTAGATCCACAGAATATTGTGATAAGTGTTTCAGTGTGAACAGGTATGGTATAATAAATTATGGGGTTTATCTATTTTATTTTTACTTTCATCATATTTATCTTTGGTTTTGATAACCCCGAATTCGAAGCTATCATTTTACAACCCTTCCTTTTCATAACCTATCATACTTTAATAAATCAGAGTCCATTTTCTGTAGGCTGTTTTTGAACCCAGTCAACGACGGGTACTTTTGCTAATATATATATATATATATATATATATATATATATATATATATATATATATATATATATATATATATATATATATATATAGTTAGTTAGTTAGTTAGTAAGTTAGTTATAAAATATATATGGCGATTAAGCTACTCTGAATATTCCGCGTTTCATCCACTCTAGGATTCTTCAGGCTCTATCTACGTATTGAGCACTTTTGAAGTAAATACTTAATGTTTACGCATAAATTTATACTTTCGTATATTAATTTTATGTAAATGAAGTAGCCTGGCCTTTTTTGGGGAACTGACTTCCTCCACAAATAATAAAAATAAAAATAAGAAATCTTATGTGCAACACAAACGGAGGTTTATTTCCGGAATAGAAATAACAAATAATAACAAGTTAAAACATAGTTCTCAATATTTCAGAGTTCTTTTTTTTGAGTTCATATGAAAGGTGGAGAGTCTCTTTTTTGTGTTCTTTGAATGTTCAAATATGTAACATAGACAATATTAATGTTCGTCTGTTAAAAGAGAGTATTAATGCGCGGAGCAGTGGAAATGAAATAATTGATGTTTGCACGCGTGGTAAGTCCTAATGAGAAAGCGTTGAATGAGTCGGAAGAGTTTAAAGAGACGAAAGAATGCTCGAAAGGCTAAGAGACTAAAGAGATAGATTTTGTTTTTGTGCATGTTTATATTTGGTTTGGTTGGCTCCAAACGAGCTCTAGAAAATCAGTTTTAAAATGTGTCCTAGGAGGAATTCCATTGGACGGAAGACATCACATGGGGTGCTTTCAACTACGTACGCACCTTTGGTATATAAAGGTCACGCCGGAATTTGCGTGGGTGTCATTTTTCATTTTTTTAACGCGCCGAAACAATCAATTGCACTGCGCGCCTAAATTGTATTTAACGATTTTAAATTTGAATATTAAACTGTGCCAACTGGCACAAATACTCCCCCCAGATTGGAAATTTTTTTTTTTTTTTTTTAATATGTAATGTATTCCTTGAAATGTTTCGGCCAGTGGACTTTCCTACCCGTTTTTGTCGTGGGTTTGGTGTCCTCATCATTTTCTGCTGGACTCCCATGTTCTAAGGGAATTTGTTCTGGTGGGGAAATTGTCTGAGGGTATTCCTCAATGTATACTGGTTTAATTCGGTCGATCGCGATGTTGTCTTTCCTGTCTTTCCGTTGGACAGTAAAATATTTTTCACTTCTGTCCAAAACTTGGTATGGTCCAGTGTGATTTGGACAAAATGGCTTTTTGACCGTATCATTCCTGATAAACACAAATTTGCATGTGTGAAGGTCGTTCGATATATAGGTTTGTTTGTCAGCCCTCCTGGTGGGGGTAAATTTGAGAGAAGACATTTTGTTCTTTAATTCCGTCACAAATGTAGCCGTGGGTGAAATATCTGTGTATGCATTAAAATACTGTCCAGGTAGTGTGACTATGGATCCAAAAACTAGCTCTGCTGGTGTGCTTTGTAAGACTTCTTTTATTGTGTTTCGGATCATTAATAGGATTAATGGTAAATTATCTGACCAGTACGCGTTGTTAAGACTCGTGGCCAAAGAAGTTTTTAGCTGTCTGTGAAAGCGTTCGACGAGGCCGTTTGAGCAAGGGTGATAAGCAGTAGTCTTTATGTGGGTTGTTCCCAACAATTGGTTGAACTCTGCGAAGAGTTTCGATTGAAATTGCGAACCTCTGTCCGTTGTGAGTATTGACGGTACTCCAAAAATTGCTATCCAGTCTTTTAGTATTGTTCCAGCTACTGTCGCTGCCGATGTGTCTTTCACGGGTATGGCTGTTGGCCATCTGCTGAACCTGTCGACTATGGTGAGAATGTGGGTGTGTCCTTTTGAGGGCGGTAATGGCCCCACCAAGTCAACATGGATATTGGTGAACCTGGCATCAGGCGCACTGAAAGTGCCCAGCGGTGACTTCGTGTGCCTGTGTATTTTATTTTTCTGACAGGATACACACGTCTTGGTCCAATTTCGAATATCTGCATTCATATTCGGCCAAACAAAGCGGTCTGTTATTATTTTTACGGTGGCTCGTTTGCCTGGATGCGACATATTGTAAAAATGTAGAAAAACATGTCGTCTGATGCTTGGCGGTGGTAAGGCTGTGGAATAGCTTTTTGTTTACGTAGAGGTGGTATCACGCTGATTTCAGCTCCAGTGTCTATTAAGAAATTATATCCATGATTATTATCACGAATAAAAAATAAACGACCTTTAGTGGAAAATCCAGCGACAGTCGTCGTCTCTACTGGCCGGAATATTCGTTTCCCTGATTCTTGTTTTTAAAAGAACAAGGATAAGTGCAACGCCGAGCTTGTGTGCCGAATTTTTTGTGGTAAAAACAGATTTCGTTCGCTCGTTCCCGTGTGTTGCTTCGACCTCTACTAAGACTTCATTTTCGGTAGTCCGATCGTTTATTAAATGAGTAACAATGGTTTATTTGCATTAATTCCTGCACTTGTCGAGTGAGATTTTCGACTGTCATTTTTAGTCCCGATATATCGTCGTCGTACGTCTGTTTCTGCTGTGCTTGTGCTGAGTTTACTTTGCGGTGCCTCAGATTTTCATGGATTCGATCTGCCATATCGGCGAGTTTTTCAATATTTGTCTCTTCCGTTGTGGGTGCTAGGATTTGTACTGTTGTGTCTGGAAGTTTATCCAGCCACAGACTTCTCATTATATTTTCGGACATTTTGTTGTCCCCTAACAATGTACGCATGTATCGCAAAAGTTGTGACGGGGTGCGATCTCCCAATTCTACTTGGGTGAAAAGATTGCGTAACCTTGTTTTGTTTGAAAATGTAAGATGGCCTTCTTAAGTTCGTCATATGGGTTGTCTTCAGGCACATTCTCCAATAAATCCGCCACCTCTTCGACGACGTCTGCCGGGAGTTTTTCCACCAAGTAACAGTATTTGGTTCGTTGAGACGTTATCCGCTTTGCGTCGAAAAGGGCCTGGATTTGGATAAACCAGGTCTTTATGTTGGTAGGATTAAATGCTGGTATATTTACCATAAACGTTGCCAGAGGGTTTTCAACACAGGAAGGTTCCATGTTTGTTTTCTTCGCTCGAAAGTGATTTCAAAGCCTTTAAACTGTCAACTGACTTTTTCCGATGACGCGGAGCTTGAAATTGTGGTCGAAAAAAAATTGTCCCTTTTTCCGTTGAGTCATGGTTGTTTAATAGTTTATAAGATTCCGTTGTGCATATGATTTCTGCGTCGGGTCACCAACTTGTGGGGGTCGCCTGGCATTTTTTGGGGAACTGACTTCCTCCACAAATAATAAAAATAAAAATAAGAAATCTTATGTGCAACACAAACGGAGGTTTATTTCCGGAATAGAAATAACAAATAATAACAAGTTAAAACATAGTTCTCAATATTTCAGAGTTCTTTTTTTTGAGTTCATATGAAAGGTGGATAGTCTCTTTTTTGTGTTCTTTGAATGTTCAAATATGTAACATAGACAATATTAATGTTCGTCTGTTAAAAGAGAGTATTAATGCGCGGAGCAGTGGAAATGAAATAATTGATGTTTGCACGCGTGGTAAGTCCTAATGAGAAAGCGTTGAATGAGTCGGAAGAGTTTAAAGAGACGAAAGAATGCTCGACAGGCTAAGAGACTAAAGAGATAGATTTTGTTTTTGTGCATGTTTATATTTGGTTTGATTGGCTCCAAACGAGCTCTAGAAAATCAGTTTTAAAATGTGTCCTAGGAGGAATTCCATTGGACGGAAGACATCACATGGGGTGCTTTCAACTACGTACGCACCTTTGGTATATAAAGGTCACGCCGGAATTTGCGTGGGTGTCATTTTTCATTTTTTTAACGCGCCGAAACAATCAATTGCACTGCGCGCCTAAATTGTATTTAACGATTTTAAATTTGAATATTAAACTGTGCCAACTGGCACAATATATATATATATATATATATATATATATATATATATGTATGTATGTATGTATGTATGTATGTATGTATATACACACACACTTCATTGTAAACATTACATTCCTCCATTTCGGGGTTGAATGAATTGTTCTATCTATCTATCTATCTATCTATCTATCTATCTATCTATCTATCTATCTCTCTCTCTCTCTCTCTCTCTCTCTCTCTCTCTCTCTATATATATATATATATATATATATGTATATATATATGTATATATATATATATATATATATATATAGATATAGATATAGATCTACCTATCTATGTCTGACTGACGTAAAGAACATTTAAATCTAAAACGTTTAAATTCAACGTTATTTCACGCGGTTAATGCTTGCCGAATGGATACGGTCTTTGCTAATCGAGCCAGAGATGTCTCGTGTTGCCGAGTTCGAATTGTTCGACTGGTGTTAATCGCTTAATCGCGACACCCTGCACTGAAGATTCCCGAAAGGATGAAACACTAGCGTCTGTAGGTATTTAATTAATATAGTAAAAAAAATTATATATATATATATATATATATATATATATATATATATATATATATATATATATATATATATATATATATATATATATACAGAACAATTAATTCCACCCTGAATTAATGTAATGTTTACCAGTGAAGGGACACAACACCCAAAAGAGTTTCCTTTCCCTGGCAATATATATATATATATATATATATATATATATATATATATATATATATATATATATATATATATATATATATATATATATATATACTGGGGTGCAAGCAAATTACACAGCGATCTGAATGTTGTTAAGTATCGATTTGTGTTCTGTTATATTTTTTCTCACATTCATATGTGCGAGGCGCGACATTTTACAACATTGCGTTACTTCTCTATCAAAGGAGGTAATACATGGGAGGGCGCAAAACATGACACGTAAAGTCAGAATAGTGATATGGCTGAAATGCTCAAACAAACTAGAAACAGGTACTACACTTTCATCGTTAGTCGTTTGATGCTGATTGCACGTAAAACATCAGGTTTAAGTCTGGAATTATAAGTTAAGGTCATTGTAAAGTTAACGGAATCGAATCTGATAAAAATAATTCGCAATTTTCATAATGTAATCATGTGATTATTGTTTTGTTTCTTGTTGGTTCAAATCTATTTTTGTTATTTGATTGACTTCGCTATTTGTTCAATTCCTTCATTTTTGAAATGTTTATGTGAAGTATTCAGGTTTGCATTTTTTTATATTTGGATTATTTGGATTACTGTTCTCATCTTGGATGTAAACAGTAGTTCGACTAATCCAACTAATAATGAAATGTTCAATCTTTTACACGAGGAACAAAATAATGATTACACCGTTTTACGATGAACATAAGTTCTTTGTTCTAAAGCAGTTTTTCTTCTTATAATAATTTCACGTTTAAATCGTGTTTTTTGTCTTTTAATTTTAATTCTTTTATATTTTCATATATTTAATTGCTTAATGAATTGGACACACAAAACAAAATTTGTATCAATTTACTAAAGATTATATTAAGAAATCCTGACAAAAAACAATTTTTCTGCATTGGACACAAAAGAAAAACGATTTTTTTTCGTATTAAATTCCTTGAATGGAAGGTAAGTTTTTTTTTTTTTTTTTTTTTTCACTTCACAAAAATATAAGTCAACAACTTAAAAATAATCTTAAATATTAAAATAAGTTTTTTTTTTTTTTATTGCAATACAATGAAAGGTAAGTTATCTTTTTACGCTTTAAAAAATCCCATTCAATAACTTTTAAAATAATCTGAAACAGTTTTATTTTTTGCAATTACTCAAAAATATTGATTCTTAAAATAATATTAAACATAAAAAAGGTTTAATTTTATTGCAATCCAATAAAATATTGATTTCGTGAATAAAAATGCGTTTATTTAAGATTAAGATTTTAGAAAATCCTAATGTTTACCATAAACACAATAATTTGATTCGAAGTTGGTTGAATTGTTAAACAACTGATCACAAAACTGGGTTTTCACTATTTAATATATCTATCTATCTATCTATCTATCTATCTATCTATATATATATATATATATATATATATATATATATATATATATATATATTGTGAGAATTTTGAATTGGTTGACTTGCCGAGGGTGGGTCGGTGGAGAAGAAAGGAGTGCTGATAGCTGTGACCAACACGGCCGGTGGTGGTCCGTTAATCAAAGAACCTGAGTGCCTATTCCTTACAAGTTAAATACACATTTCAGTCACGCGTGAATCTCGTTGACTGAGAGTTGGACTAGATAAAAAGAGATGGTTGCTCTACTGTAGGCACCGCCAAAAATGGCCGCAAAATCAAGTTGTTGTTATTTTTTAAAACGAAATTACATTTATTAAAATCCATTATTTCTGAGTAACTTTTTTTTTCCAGAAAGATAAAACCCTGAATGTTTTCATATAGAAAACAGAATAATGTATAACTTTTTCTACTATTTTTAATTAAATTTTAAATGTTAAATTTTCTTAAAAAGTTAACAATTGACATTTTTGTCTTGCATAAAAAACGTACATAAATATTTAATAAAAAAGGTTTTTGAAATAATTAATTTATTTATTGTCTAACTAAGATTTAGGATGATTTTCTAAGAGAATATGCAAAAATATGTGGTGTAAATGAAGAAAAAAGAAACAAGAACGACCGACCGCGTTTTTGTGTGGCTTAGATCTTGTTCATAATGAAGAAGAAAGAAACAAAAATGGCTGCCCTGTTTCTTTATATGCCTACAGGGTGATCACGAGGTATGCAAATGAGATGCTCCTGATTGGAGATAAAAGAGGAGTGATTTGGGGAAGAAAGGCATTCTGAAGTTAGATTGCGAGCAGAGAAGTTGTATTTGTAGAAGAGAAAAGTCAGATTTGGGGAGAGAAAAGCTAAAGTTGCAGAAGTTTGTTTTGGAGTGGAGAGAAGACGCGTCAAGTGGTAACCAGAAAGTGAAAGTTTGGACAGCAGTGTCACGCAAACGACAAGCTATTTCGGCGCATCAAGCAAATTAACATGGCTGAGTGGAGACTGAGCACTCAGATGTTGAGACCCTTTACTGGGGAGGGTGACCTGATTAAGTGGCTGGAGAAATTAAAAATGGTGGCGAAGCTGCAAAAGATAGAAGATGTGGTCACCCTGCTGCCGCTATACTTAGAGGGGGAAGCCCTCACGATTTACCAGCAGATGCGAGATGAAGACAAGGAAGACCTTGCCTTAGTGGAGCAAAGGCTGAAATTGGCCTTCGCTGAGGGCCTATTTGAAGCACTTGGCAAGCTGTTAAGTTTGAGGTGGACCGGCGAGTCCATTGACGTCTTTGCGGCAGAGATCAGGAGACTGGCAGGGTTGGCTGGTTACGTAGGGAGGAGCCTGGAGATGACGGTAAAGCTGTACCTAGTGAACGGCTTCTCAGAGGAAATCTCTGCGAACATGCAGAGAATCACGGGGATCCATTCTATGGAAGTGGACGATCTCTTGGTCCATGCCAGAGTCTTAGTGAAAAATGTTAAAAGCCCAATCGTGGCTGCAGCTGTGAGTGGAAATATGTGTATGAGGCCTCACTTGAGTGAGAGGCAGCCGGCAGGGCGACAGGAGGGGAGACCTGCCATCAAGTGTTTCCGGTGCCAGGGTCCTCATCTGATCAAGGACTGCAAAGAGCCGAGACCGGGGATCACGTGCTACTGATGTGGACAAGTGGGGCATATTAGCTGCTGTTGTGTTGCTGCACGGCACCAGGGAAACGAGTGAAGGGGAGCTATTGCGCCAGTGGTTACCCCTTCTGTGTGGAAATGGCGCATGATGGAACATTGCCTCGGTTACCGGTGGTAGTCAATGGGAAGAGAGCCATAGCCCTTGTCGACACAGGCTGCACTACAACGTTGTTAGCGAGGAATGTCGCGAGGTCATGGAGCGGAACCAGGATTATTAGGACCGTGGATGGCAGGGATGTGAAATGCCTAGGAGAGACGACAGCAGAAGTAATGGTGCAAGGGGTGCCAATTGGACTGCAAGCCCTAGTTTTGAATCATCTGGTCGGTGGTGTCGACGTGATTATAGGTATGAGTGCAATTAACTGACTGAGGGGCGCTACGTTAAGAGGGGGCCAAGTGACGTTTGGATGTCTCGGCGCAGTGGGGATGGTAGGAGTGGAAGGTGATAGAACCGTCAGAACCCCAAAACCGGAGGTTTGCTGCATTGAGGACAAAGATTTCCTGGCGAAGTTTGATGGCGTGAGGTGGACGGTGGAATGGAAATGAATCTCCGGGCCCCCAGAACTACAGAATAAGGTGGGCTGCTACGAAAACACCCTGTGAGGAGAAATAAGAAAAGGATTCGAGGAAGAAGTGGAGAGGTGGATAAAAGAAGGAATTCTGAAACCGTGGACAGGGAAAGAAAAAGGAGTGTTGCCACTACTGGCGGTTGTTCAGCCTACCAAAAACAAGATTAGGCCCGTGCTGGATTTTAGGGAATTGAACAGACACGTAGCCTGCCACACTGGAACGGGGATCGACATATGTGAGGAAGTCATGAGGAAATGGAGAAGAATGGGGCGGGCCACTAAGATTGTCGATCTGAAATCGGCATATCTGCAGATCCATGTAGATGAAAAACTCTGGCAGTACCAACTGGTCCGGTACAAGGGGCGGGTGTATTGTCTGACGAGGTTAGGCTTTGGGCTGAGTTCAGCCCCCAAAATTATGACTGCCGTGCTGAAGACAGTGCTGAGCAAAGACTATATAGTGGAGGAGGCCACTAGTTTGTACATTGACGACATCCTGGTGGAGGAGGCAGAGGTGACAGCAGAGAAAGTAATAAGCCATGTCGAGAAGTATGGGTTAACTGCAAAACCGGCGGAGGCCCTAGATAGAGGAGCGGTGCTGGGGTTGAAACTAAGGCGAGATGGAAAAGAAAGTCTTGTCTTCCAACGAGGGAATGCAATACCCGAAGTCGGATCTGAGCTGACGAGGCGAGAACTCTTCTCAGTCTGCGGGAGGCTGGTCGGGCACTATCCTATCGCTGGCTGGCTCAGGATAGCATGCAGCTTTATTAAACGACAAACAGGCACTGATGGCTGGGAGGGCCGTGTGACGAAGGAGGTCATGAACATGCTGCAAGAAGTCATTGCGAGAGTGAGGAATGAGGACCCAGTGAAAGGGAAATGGTATGTCAGCGGCGAAGTAGCGGGTGTGGTTTGGTGCGATGCCAGTAACCTGGCGTTGGGCGTCGTACTAGAGATAGGAGGTGTAACTGTGGAGGATGCAGCGTGGCTAAGAAAAAACGACTTCTCCCATATCAACGTAGCAGAACTAGATGCCGCTATAAAAGCAACGTGGATTCGGTCGGCAGTAACTGGCGATTAGAGAGTTAAGACCAGGGGTGCCGCGGAAATGCTGATCAAGCGCAGACTCGGAGCGCTCACCGACCTGATAGCGGAATTCCAGTTGAGAGTATCTGTTGTGTTGGTCCCGTCAGAAAAAAACAAGGCGGATTCCATGACACGCATGAAGAAGGCCTGGCTGCAGGAGGGAAAGGAGGTCTCCTCGGTATGCTGTGCAGGGGAAGAAGTCAAAGAGTCACACGAAATGCACCACTTTGGTCGAGAATGAACATTATTCCTAGCCAGAGAGGTTTACCCGGAGACCACCGAGGAGGAGGTTAGGGAGGTGGTGGAGAACTGTCGAGAGTGCCAATCAATTGACCCTGCACCGTCCAGACACGAAGCAGAAGAGCTACACGTTGCGGAGGACTGGAAACGATTGGCCATTGATGTGACACACTATCGCCATAAATTGTATCTGTCGATGGTCGACTGTGGACCGGGAAGGTTTACCATCTGGAGAGAGATCAGGGCAGAAGCTGTATGGGCAATCGGAGGGGTCATCGAGGAGATATTTTTGGAGAGAGGGCCGGTTGAGGAACTCTTAATGGACAATGGCCCGGCTTTCCGATCAGAAGCCTTTAAAGGGCTGTGCGATAAGTGGGGAGTAAGGAAATTTTCAGAGCAGCGTATCGGCCGAGTGGCAACGGAATAGTGGAGAGGAATCATCGCACCATTAAAGCCGCTGCGGAAAAAAGCAACATATCACCCATAGAGGTGGTGTTTTGGTATAACATCTCGCCGAAGACCAAACAAGATGAGACAACTGTGCCTCATAGGGCCGTTTTCACATATAAGTGGCGGCATCCGTGCAACAAAACAGCAGGACTTGAGAGTGAAGAAGCCACTATCAAAGTAGGTGAAGAGGTGTGGGTGAAATCCCCCAATGCACAGTGTACCACTCGTTGGAAAAGAGGGGTCGTAACAGGATTGCAGTCGAAGAACAATGTGATGGTGAATGGCGTTCCCCGGCATATCTTAGACCTGCGTCGTGTGACATTGCCGGTATGCAGTGAGGGCAGTGAAGAAGAGGAAATCGAGGGCCACCGAGAAGCAAATGATGCTGCTCGACCTGACTTAGGCCCGCGTTGTAGTAAACCTGAAAACGTTAACCCCTGAGAAGTTGTCCCCCAGAAGCCTCGACGTGAGAGGAGGCGGCCTGCTTGGATGGAGGATTATGAAGTATCCTATTGATCTCGAAGATCAGGGGAGTGTGTGGTGTAAATGAAGAAAAAAGAAACAAGAACGACCGACCGCGTTTTTGTGTGGCTTACCTCGTGTTCATAATGAAGAAGAAAGAAACAAAAATGGCTGCCCTGTTTCTTTATATGCCTACAGGGTGATCACGAGGTATGCAAATGAGATGCTCCTGATTGGAGATAAAAGAGGAGTGATTTGGGGAAGAAAGGCATTCTGAAGTTAGATTGCGAGTAGAGAAGTTGTATTTGTAGAAGAGAAAAGTCGGATTCGGGGAGAGAAAAGTTAAAGTTGCGGAAGTTCGTTTTGGAGTGGAGAGAAGACACGTCAAGTGGTAACCAGAAAGTGAAAGTTCGGACAGCAGTGTCACGCAAATGACAATATAAGTACCTGAATTTCAAATAATTCCACTTATTCATATAGCTAACCAGATATTTCGCGTCGATCTAGAGTCTAGATCGACACTGTTTACGTTTGCATTTAATAAGAAGAAAACTATGGAAGACCACACAGGCCAAAAAAACTTATTTTTCAGTGAGGAAATTTCAATATATTATTAAGCTGAGGCTGGCCAGTACCAGATGGGTGACCATTTGTATGAGTTTGGTTTTTAATGTGTATGTGTGTGGGGGCCAGGCACCCCAAAAGGGGGGGGGCAATTTAAAGCGGAATAAAAAAAAATTATTTCAGGGCGTTTGGTCCACCATAGTCGAAAGGCGGCAAACGTTTTCAAATGGGATAAAAAAAAATGATGCCATTTTTAACACAAAGGCACAATATTTATGGAATTTTTTTTTGTATCGATTCTTCAAAGCATGCCCTGTTTAATAATGGTCATGCATTATTCGGCTCGCTAAAAAAAATTGTTAATTTATTTATCTAAAATTTTAAAATGGCTTTTTTCGTATAGATATTAAATTTTTTTTTTTGTTTTGCTTAACTTAAATTAATTATTTTACTTAACATATTCACCGAATTTCACGCTTCAAAACTCAAAAGCGGGATAATTAAACACAATCGAAGTTCTGATATTCAGACGTCAAAATAAGGTATGCAAACAATTTTTTTTTTATCTATTATTCTGTCCCTTACAACAACACAATATGTTTTGTTCAGTTTCAGATGATTATTTTAAGCATATTTGTTCCCACTTCAAAACAAGGGGGGGTTTTGTAAGCAAAAAAAATATATATATAAATATCGTTTATGAAAAATAAGTACACTGTTATAAAGTTCATTCTTCTCCTAATAATCGCTGAAAATTTCGTATTGATCGGGTAATTACCTGATTTTTGGTAGATTTTTAAAAAGATGGTCCGTCAAAAAGTACTGACCTGCCCCCCCCCAGTTTTGGCGGTGCCTACTCTACTGTTATGTTAGTAGTTGTTGCTGTCTTTTAGACAAGTTACACTGCGACCATCGTTACCCATTTGTTACTTTTACAAGGAAAGACTGCTTGTAAGCAACGTCGACATTTCATTGCAAGAATCGGGCGAAACGTTGAGTATCCAGGTCCTTCCACTTCCATTTTATTTCATATCGTCGGATTTAATCCAGCTCAACAATCATATATATGCATATATATGTATATATATATATATATATATATAATGTGTGTATACATATGTGTGTGTATGTATATATATATATATATATGTGTGTGTGTGTGTATATATAGCAAACAGTAAATAAAACATGTTAAAAACACTTAAAAAAAGAGGTTAATATATATTTAATCTAAAAAAGAACCACTTGATAAGTGCATAGTTCTTAATCCGCGGAGTTTCAAAGAAATACTTTCTTTTACTTGTGCAAATGGAAATTCCATTAACTTTCTAGAATTCATATTTTTGGATTTTAACGTCATTGGATTATTTACCTTTCACCAGACTATCCATTCATGCGTAATCACCTTTTTCTTCACCAAATTCCTCAGCTTCACTTTTTTGTTATCAAGTAAGATCTTTAACTTACTTGCACTTTTATCAAATACTTTTGTATGCAAAATCTGATCCGGCATTTTGCTAATTCCTACCCTCTGATGAGAGGGAAAGTATTACTTCGAAACTCCACGGATTAAGAAGTTGGTTGAATTGTTAGACAACTGAATGAAAAACTGTTTTTTTCGGTTTGTAACACACACACACACACACACACGCACACACACATATATATATATTAGCTGAAATAATAATGTTACAGAAAAACATGGTAATGAAAATAAAACGCATATTTGCTCTACAACAGTATTGAACACTTTCTTCAGGTTTTTATTAATTACCATTTCTACTAAAATATATATATACATATATATGTGTGTGTGTGTGTGTGTGTTTAGAAAGAGTTTTCTGTCCTAATTTACCTATTATGTCGCTAGAGAATTCCGTTTGAGTTTGGATATTTTATTTAATGTTTTAGGTTTTGGAATAATAGAATAAGGATTCTTTTATTACGTTTACATAAAATGATTTTTTTATTTCGTTTACATAAAATGATTTTTTTTGTTACGTTTACATAAAATGATTTTTTTTGTTACGTTTACAGAAAATAATTTTTTATTACGTTCACATAAAATGATTTTTTTTGTTACGTTTACATAAAATAATTTTTTATTACGTTTACACAAATGTTTTTTATTTCGTTTACATAAAATGATTCTTTCATTTCGTTTACATAAAATGATTCTTTTATTATGTTTACACAAATGTTTTTTATTTCGTTTACATAAAATGATGCTTTTATTACGTTCACATAAAATTATCCTTTTATAACATTTAAATAAAATAAGCATTTAACAGAAACTTAATAAATAAAAAATAATTGGTAATAAGGATAATTTTCTTTAATAAAGTTTACATAAAATGAGCAGTCATTTGTTGGCCATAAGCAATTAACAGAAAATTAATATAGAAAACATAATTGGCAAATGTTTACAATCGAAACCAGCATAGTGTTTCAGTATTTCATTGTTTTTTTTTTACTTTTAGAAGTTGTTTTCTATGTTTTATTATAAATTTACTTTTTTACATGTTTTTCTGTTTTGTTTCACCAGTTGTTTGTATTACATTAAACAAGGCACATTGCCACTTTGGTGTATGGGCTACTATCAGGCACCTAAGTTGCAGGGATACTATGTAGGGAGTTGAGCAGCAAAATGTTTTTACATTACACTTCTGCATGTCAGTACAGTTGGGGAAGCAGGAAGCCAGAAGAGAATTTTTAAGTCTAGCGGTTCTGGGCAAGAAGCTATTAGAGTAGAAGGCTTTCAGACATCTAGGGATCTCTACTGTGTAGGGGTGGAACTTTGCTGCTTGTTGGGTTTGGGGGGTATTTTCATTAAAGGGGGTACAAGAGCTTTAAAATACTTGTAAAACAAGTGGAGGGATGCAATATTTTGTTGAGGGGACAAAGGCTGAAGCTTAAATGACAGTTCAGGATCTACCAAGTTGGCAACTCTCTTTTGAACTCTGCCCAGGAGCGAGAGACTAGTAGCAGATGCCCCAGCCCAAATGTCACAACAATACGTCGTTCATGGGCAAATAGTAGCTTTGTAGAGGTATAGGATATTTTCAAGTGTAAGTGACTTTCTAGCAGGGAAGAGAGAGCCCACCTTCTTTGCAGCAGTCTTGGCAATTATCTCAATGTATCTATTCCAACTCATGTTCCCTGCCTTGAGAGAGTTAATAATAGACTAGTGAGTGATGCCATTTTCTCTTCCCTACAAACTCTTTCTCACAGCTTGTCTCTGCTTTATCATTATTTTCATGGCAAGTGCTCGTCTGAGCTCCAGTCTATAGTCCCTTCTGCCAAACTTTCACGAGAAACACTCGTCTAGCTGAAAAAAACTATCAATAATTTCCCCCACTCTTTATCTGTGCCTAAACATAAACATAGATTCCATGAACAAAGTTTCTTTCTTAGAATGCACACCTGTCGAACTCTTCCATTTGCCTGCTTTCCAGCTGAATATAATATTTTTATTTTATAGTTCAACCTAAACATGTTCTTAATAAGTTGTTTCCCTTAAGTAATCCAATTTACCAAATTTCTACTAACAATTACTACAACAGTGTTCCATTGACCACTGCATGCTTATTAACCTTATGCTCGAGTGGCATATGGGCCTTAATAATGGTTACTCCTTTGTAAAAAAAACAAGTCAAACGTAGGTATATAAAATTTCAAACATAAAATGTTCACTGATATAATATCATAATTTAATAAAAATAATAACATAATAAAATAATATCATAATTTAATATAAATAATAAAATATAATAATTTAAAACTTTTCTTAAACTTGAAAAGATATATTAACTATTGTGTAAAAAAAACTTTTAAAAAAGCAACTGTTACAAACTCTTAAAAAATGGAGTCGGAAATTTAAATGCAACATGTTTCAGCATTTTGTAAGAAGATATTCTGTAGAGATCATAAAATTCTATAAAGTCTCTCCCGTGAACAACTTGTGCTTTAGGTCTAATTAAATAACTTTATACCTCTTAAGTCTGCACTTTATAAACGATAAACAAAATGTATAATGCCAGCACAGAAATGTTCGGTAACCCTATTTAATCCAGTGCTCACCAAACAATAAAGTACAACCGAACAATATATATATATATATATATATATATATATATATATATATATATATATATATATATATATATTGTGTGATTATTATGTGAAGATGAATTAGACTTGGTACAGCACTTACATATTTTAAGTGCCAATCAATTTGCCAGGTGAGTTGTTACACACTCCTTACACATAATACAATTAAATGTCCGGGTAAAGTTTGCTATATAAACAGTAAAGATGATAATGAGAATATGGATACTCAGGGTCCTTTGAATTAGCATATCATTTAATATGGTACTTACTTATCCTCAGCTAATTGTATTACTTAATATCATCTCAGCACTATATAAACGACATTCAAAATTGATTGCAGCAGATAAAATTTTAGGTGTAACAAACCTGAAAACACTCGATGTTAAAGGGAGAAACACTTTAAAGTCGATATTCATATAAAATCTTATATAATTCAAGAAAAAACTCAATAATAATGATAATCATATGAAATAATATTTAATTCAATAAAAAGTCAATAATAATGAAAATCATATGAAATCATAATTAATTCAATAAAAACTCAATAATAATGATAATCATATGAAATAACATTCCATACAATAAAAACTCAATAATAATTATAATCATATGAAATCATATTTAATTCAATAAAAACTCAATAATAATGATATCATATGAAATAATATTAAATTCAATACAAACTCAATAATAATGATAATCATATAAAATCATATTTAATGAAATAAAAACTCTATAATAATGATAATCATATGAAATTTTATTTAATTCAATAAAAAACTTAATAATAATTATAATCATATTAAATTTTATTTAATTCTATAAAACACTCAACAATGATAATCATATAAAATTTTAATTAATTCAATAAAAACTCAATAATAATGATAATCATATGAAATAACATTTTATTCAATAAAAACTCAATAATAATGATAACCATATCAAATCATATTTAATAAAATATGATCATATGAAATAAGATAAAATTCAATAAAAACTACATAATAATGATAATCATATAAAAAATATTTAATTCAATAAAAACTCAAAAATAATGAAAATCATCTGAAATCTCATTTAAATCAATAATAACTCAATAATGATAATCATATGAAATGCTATTTAATTCAATAAAAACTCAATAATAACGATAATCATATGTAAATAATATTTAATTCAATACAAACTCAATAATAATGATAATCATATGAAATAACATGTAATTCAATAAAAAATCAATAATAATGATAATCATATAAAATGATATGTAATTCAATAAAAACCCAATCATAATGATGAATATATTAAATAATATTTAACTCAATAATAATGATAATCATATGAAATCTTATATAATTCAATAAACACTCAATAATTATGATACTCATATAAAAATAATATTTAATTCAATAAAAACTCAATAATAATTATAATGATATGAAATCATATTTAATTTTAAAAAAACTCAATAATAATTATAATCATATTAAATTATTTAATTCAATAAAAACTCAATAATAATGATAATGATATGAAATAATATTTAATTAAATAAAAACTCAATAATAATGATAATCATATGAAATATTATTAAATACAATAAAAACTCAATAACAATTATAATAATATGAAATCTTATTTAATACAATAAAAATTGATTAATGATTATAATCATATAAAAATAATATTTAATTCAATAACACTAAATAATAAGGATAATAATATGAACTTGTATTTATATAATAAAAAGGTAAATAATAATAATAATCATATGAAATAACATGTAGTTCAATAAAAACTGAATAATAATGATAATCATATGAAATCTTACTCAATCAAACTCAATAACTATAATAATATAAAATGCTGTTTAATTCAATAAAAACTCAATAATAATGATAATGATATGTAAATAATATTTAATTCAATAAAAACTCAATAATAATGATAATCCCGTGAAATCATATTTAATTCAATAAAAACTCAATAATAACGATAATCATATGAAATAATATTTAATTCAATAAAAACTAAATAATACTCATATGAACTAACATTTTATTAAAAAAAACAAAATTATAATTATAATTATATTTAATTATATATAATAAATAATATTTAATTTAATTAAAAAACCGATAACAATGATAATTATATGAAATCTTAATATAATTCAATAAAAACTCAATAATAGGGATATCATATAAAAATAATAGTAAATTCAATAAAAACTCATTAATAATGATTATCATATTAAATCATATTTAATTCAATAAAAACTCAATAATAATGATGATCGTATGAAATCATATTTAATTCAATAAAATTACTTAATAATAATGATAATCATATAAAAATAATATTTAGTTCAATAAAAACTCAATAATAATTATAATCATAGAATATTTTATTTAATATGATAAAAAACTCAATAATAATGATAATCATATTAAATGGTATGTAATTAAATAAACACTCAATAATAAGGATAATCATATGAAATCATATTTAATTTAATAAAAAATTCAATAATAATGATAATTATATCAAATTTTAGTCAATTTAATAAAAACTCAATTATAATAATAATAATAATAATAATAATATCAAAATAATATTTAATGTAATAAATAATAATTATGATAATCATATGAAATCAAATTTAATTCAATAAAAACTCAATAACAATGATGATCATATGAAATCATATTTAATTCAATAAAATAATTTAATAATAATGATAACCATATGAAACAATATTAAATTCAATAAATACTAAATAATAATGATAATCATATGAAATCTTATATAATTCAATAAAAACTCAATAATAATGATACTCATAAAAATAATATTTAATTCAATAAAAACTCAATAATAATGATAACTATATGAAATAATATTTCATTCAATAATACTCAAGAATAATTATAATCATATGAAATCATATTTAATTCAATAAAAGCTCAATAATAATGATAATCATGTTAAATCATATTTAATTCAATAAAAACTCAATAATAATGATAGTCATATGAATTCATATTTAATTCAATAAAGACTCAATAATAATGATAATGATAATGAATAATATTAAATGGAATAAAAACTCAATAATAATAATCATATGAAATTTTATTTCATTAAATAAAAACTGAATAATAATTATAATCATATGAAAATAATATTTAATTCAATAAAAACTCAAAAATAATGATAATCATATGAAATTTTATTTAATTTAATAAAAAACTCAATAATAATGATAATCATATTAAATTTTATTGAATTCAAGAAAACTCAATAATTAATAAGTCTTTAATAATTCGTGCAGCAGAGCTCTTAGGTCATGCATGCCTTTGATAAATACTTGGTCGTAGTTCGCGAGGCCTAAGAAGCTCTGTAAAGTCGTCACATTATGTGGTACTGGCATGTTTCTAATTGCTATTGCTCTTTCTGGATCAGGGTGTCGACCATCTTTACTTATTATTTGTCCTAAATACTTGATTTCGTCTAGACAAAACTCACATTTGTTTTCTTTCACCTTGAATCCGTACTCTTTTATTCTTGTGAACACTTGTTTTAAATGCTCTATATGTTCACTTATGGACGTACTCCTTATGATTATGTCATCCAGGTATGCACAAGCACAATCTAAACCATTCAGCATTGTGTCCATTGCTTTCTGGAATATCGCCGGCATGAGTTTTATCCTGAACGGTAATCGGTTATACTTGAATAACCCTTTGAGTGTGTTAATGCATAAAATCTTTGATCATTTTTCTTCAATCGGAATTTGAAAATAAGCATCGGACAAGTCTACTTTTGCAAAAATTATCCCGCCATTAAGTGTGGCAAAAATCTCTTCCGGGCTTCGTAAAGCGTAATGGTGATCTTGTAGCATATTATTTTTATATCTATATCTTGTTCACCAACGTCTGCTAATTAGTGGGCGTCTCCACAACAATAATGATAATCATATTAAATATTATTTAATTCAATAAAACTCAACAATGATGATAATCATATACAATTTTATTTAATTCAATAAAACTCAATAATAATGATAATCATATGAAATTATATTTAATTCAATAAAAACTAAATAATAATGGTAATCATATGACATAATATTTAAGTCAATAAAAAATCAGTAATAATGATAATCATATGAAATAATATTTCATCCAATAAAAACTCAATAATAATTAAAATCATATGAAACCTTATATAATTCAATAAAAAAATCAATAATAATGATAATACTATGCAATCACATTTAATTCAATAAAACTCAATAATAATGATAATCATATGAAATAATATTTAATTCAATAAAACTCAATAATAATGATAATCATATGAAATAATATTTGATTCAATAAGCACTCAATAATTATGATAATCATATAAAATAATGTTTAATTCAATAAAACCTCAATAATAATTATAATCATATGAAATAATATTTAATTCAATAAAAACTGCATAATAATGACAATCATATGAAATAATATTTAATTCAATAAAAAACTCAATAATAATGATAATCATATGAAATAATATTTAATTAAATAAAACTCAATAATAATGATAATCATATGAAATAATATTTAATTCAATAAAAACTCAATAATTATGATAATCCCATGAAATAATATTTAATTCAATAAATACAATAATTATGATAATCATATGAAATAATATTTAATTCAATAAAAAAATCAGTAATAATTATAATCAAATGAAATAATATTTAATTCAATACAAACTCAATAATAATGAAAATCATATGAAATCCTATTTAATTCAATAAAAACTCAATAATAATGATAATCATATAAAACAATATTTAATTCAATAAAAAATCAATAATAATGATAATTATATGAAATACTATTTAATTCAATACAAAAACTCAATAACAATGATAATTATATTAGATCATATTGCATTCAATAAAAACTCAATAATAATGATAATCATATGAAGTAATATTTAATTCAATAAGAACTCAATAATAATGATAATCATATGAAATAACTTTTAATTCAATAAAAAGTCAATAATAATGATAATAATATGGAATTTTATTTAATTCAATAAAAAACTCAATAGTAATTATAATCATATGAAATCTTATTTAATTCAATAAAAAATTCAATAAAAATGATAATCATATTAAATGATATTTCATTAAATAAAAAACCCAATAATAATGATAGTCATATTAATTTTTATTTAATTCAGTGTAAAAATCACGAATATGAAAAATCATATAAAATCTATTTAATTCAATAAAAACTCAATAATAATGATAATCATATGAAACAACATTTTATTAAAAAAAAATTCAATAATAATCTGAAATATGAAAATATTAGGTATAACAACCCTCAAAACATTTTACGGTAAAGGGAGAAAATCTTTAAAGTCGTTAACAAGCTGGTTGTAAGGACAAATTCACTTCAATCAGCAAGTGCCTGCCTCTCTGTCTACACAAACCATGGCCGACAATTAATGCACATTAAATATCGGCAAGATACAGAAACAAAGATTAACTTATTTTACTTGTTGATCTCGTGTTGCTCTTGATCAATTCTCTGTTCAGGTACCTCGTTATAATACATCATCATATTCCATTACCTTTCTATTCAAAGCAGTAACGGGGAGCTCTATTCCACGTTTTCATTGCCTATAACAATTCACTATAAAATCCCTCAAAGCTATATTCCTTAAAAATACAAAAAAAAAGAATTAACTTTCTAAATATAATACCATTTTTAGAGATTTATTATTAAATGTGCTGATCTTACATGTGATTAAGTTTTAAAAAATATGTTAATCTGAATTAGAGATGAACAGATATTTTTCTTCATTGATGTGGAATAATAGGATTGACACATTGAGAAAAACACGAGAAGAAATAGAAAATGTAATTGTCCCAAGCAAAGAAAATATCAATCTATTTGTGGTAGTTGTATTGTTATAAAAGGTTGAGTTAAAAATCAAAATAGTATAATTAGGTTCAATGTTTGTTATATGTTAATAATAATTTAAATATTTTGTCTTACTAATATTCAAATATAAAATATTAAACTCGCTTATAAGTTAAATGTCTATGATTAACAATAATTTTAACGTTCAGATGATAATATTTGATTCAATAATATTTGAAAAAATATTTTAAGCTAAAACATTCCAACGCCCATTTTTAACTTTTCATGTCTCACACGGTAGAAGTCTTACAAGCATCAATAGAGGAGAATGCTTAGATGTTGATGTTTGTCCAATAGGTCGTTAGTAAAGACGTTGAGAGAATACAATTTGCTATGAGTTCATCGGAGTACATTTCATTAAATAACTTGTAGGGGTGAAACAGGGTTGATCTTGAACGTTGGTGTAGAGCTGCTATTTAAGAGTGTCTTGGTAGTTGCACAAAGCCATATTTGCAATAGTACACAATACATATTTGCAAAAATACACAATACATATTTGCAGTAATACACAATACATATTTGCAACAATACACAAAACATATTTGCAACAATACACAATACATATTTGCTACAATACACAATAAATATTTGCAAAAATACACAATACATATTTGCAACAATACACAATACATATTTGCAATAATACACAATACATATTTGCAATCATACACAATATATATTTGAACAATACACGATACATATTTGCAATAATACACAGTATATATTTGAAACCATACACAAAACATATTTGCAACAATACGCAATATATATTTGCAACAATACACAATACAAACATGCAACAATACACAATACATATTTGTAACAATACACAATATATATTTGTAACAATACATAGTACATATTTGCAACAATACACAATACATATTTGCAACAATACGCAATAAATATTTGCAACAATACACAATACATATTGGCAACAATATACAATACATATTGGCAACAATATACAATACATATTTGCAGCAATACACAATATATATTTGCAAATATACACAATACAGATATGCAACAATACACAATACATATTTGCAACAATACACAATACATATTTGTAACAATACACAATACATATTTGCAACAATACATAATACATATTTGCAATAATACACAATATATATATTTGCAACAATACATATTTCATATTTGCAAAAGTACATAATACATATTTGCAATAATACAGAATACATATTTGCAATAATACACAATACATATTTGCAACAATACACAATAAATATTTGCAACAATAGACAATACATAGTTGCAATAATACACAATATATATTTGCAACAATACACAATTCATATTTGCAACCATACACCGAAACATATTTGAAATAATACAGAATGTAAATTTGCAACAATACACAGTACATATTTGCAACAATACACAATTCATTTTTTCAACAATGCATAATATATATTTGCAACAATACACAATACATATTTGCAACAATACACAATACATATTTTCAACAGAACACAATACATAGTTGCAACAATACACAATACATATTTGCAACAATACACAATATATATTTTCAACAATACACAATACATATTTGCAAAAAAACATAATACATAATTTCAACAATACACAATATATATTTGCAACAATACACAATACATATTTGCAACAATACACAATACATATTTGCAACAAAAACAATACATATTTGTAACAATACACAATACATATTGGCAACAATACGCAATAAATATTTGCAACAATACGCAATAAATATTTGCAACAATACACAATACATCTTGGCAACAATATACAATAAATATTTGCAGCAATACACAATATATATTTGCATCAATACACAAAACATATTTGCAACAATACACAATATATATTTGCAACAATACACAATACATATTTGCAACAATACACAATACACATTTGCAATAATACACAATGTTAATTTACAAGAGATACACAATACATATTTGCATCAATACACAATACATATTTGCAACAATACACAATTCATATTTGAAACAATACATAATATATATTTTCAACAGTACAGAATACATATTAGCAATAATACATAATACATATTTGCAAAAATACACAATACATATTTGCAACAATACACAATACATATTTGCAACAATACACAATACATATTTGCAACAATACACAATACATAATTTTTACAATGCACAATATATATTTGCAACAATACACAATTCAAATTTGCAAGAATACACAATACATATTTGCAACAATACACAATTCATATTTGCAACAATACACAATACATAATTGCAACAATACACAACACAAATTTTCAATAATAGACAATACATATTTGCAACAATACACAATACATCTGGTAATTTTAGCTTTGTAAATGTATAGCATACTCTCATATAAGTAATTTTCTAGTACGGTTTATGCAGGCTTTGTAATATCTTTACTATGTTGATAGTGTATTAAAATATTAAATGATTTTTTTTTAAAAATCAATAGTCAAAGATTAAATATTAACTTGCTGATGAGCTAAACACATGTAGTAACAACAATTTCTATGTTCAAATGAATTCGCAATAAACGGATATCCTTAAACAATCTATAAATTTTAATAATATGCTTTAAATTTGAGAAATATATACGGAAAACAAGAAATAACTAATAAAAAATAAATGAAGAAATTTTCGAGACTTTTGTAAAATTTACGTATTCCTATATCAAGAGTATGCATGTGCTTTAGTAAACAAAAAAAAAACCTTTTCTGATGAAGCTAGAGATATTTCTGTCATGGTAAATATTACATTAAAATTTTCATATATGCATGTGCTTTATGATTTCCACTCACACACAAACGCATATGCGCATGCTCCTTAAAACAGATATACGTTTATAGTGTATTTATTCAATAAGCATATCTTAAAATTGCAACGGTGTATTAAACTGAATGAAAAGGATTTATACTTTCAGAACATATGTAACGTTATTAAACATTAAATTCACTTACATATTGTTTAAATTGCTGCGTCTTACACGTGTGTCATTGCATAAACCGTACAAATCATCAGACTTTTCATCGGTTCATCAAAGAAGAAAATGTTTATTATTTCTTGGTTCAAAAAGGAAATGTTATCTTAAAGTGAATTAAAAATGTTTAAAGATATAAATATCCAAAATCCAGTAAAAAAAAGTAAAGTAAAAGTAATTTTGAAGCTAATTAAAACGGTTTAAAAGACAGTAATAAATCTACTGGTTATAGATACAACATTAATATGCAGAAGAAAGAAAGAAATTGTTCATAGACCATGAGTTGCATACGCTCATTTTACAGGTCATATTTAAATTCATATTAAGCTTTTTTGGCTCAAAAGGAGAGCCCTCCACCACGATCTGGAAAGGGTTCTAATGGCTGCTCAAGACCAGGGATTGATGAGCAATGCATTCAAGAAAATGGCAGGTGTCAGTAATGACAACAAATGCAGGTTCTGCCATACAGAATTGGAATGTGTGAGTAAACATATGCAGAAGAAAAAGAGAAGATTATTTTGTAGACGATGAGTATAATAGTTGAATTTCACAGGCCATATTTAAATTCATACTAAGCTTTCAACATTAATACATTTTAATAACTTATACTATTAGAAGGTGAAAATGATTAGGATAAAAATCATAAAAACACTAAAAAAATATGCACAAATAAATAAAATATGCTAAAAACGTTGGATGAAATAATTCGTTGAATGCTAGTAACAATTTCTTGAATGTGAAAAATTAAAAAATTATTTAAATAAAAATTAAAATAACTACAAAGAATATATACAATAATAAGAATATAATGTATATGATATACGAATATGTATTACCAGAAATGAAATTCTGATAATCGATTATTACAATTGCTGATATTATTTGTATAATAAAATATGGGAATGATAATAATGCATTCAAAAGCGTTGGATGAAATAATTTGTTGAATGAAAAACTGTTGATTTCTAAAATAAAAGTAAAAAATAAGAACCTAATTCTGTTGCATTAAATTCGCTATTATGAGTATTAAAAATATGTAATGTTAGGAAAATATCCAGTTTAATATCAAACATATTATGAATAAGCGGCTATATTTCCACATATATGACTTAAAACGAAAGCTCTTTTAAAAGACCATGTTATTATCCATTGCTAAGTAACTAGATTATATATTCATTTGTATTATTAACTTGAATTTTCTGAGTATTTAAATTCATTTTTATTGTATTATAAATTTATATTTCTATTGTTAGCAATATATTTTTATAATTACCAGTAGCAACTATAGTAGTTGTATGTTTATTGTTCCTATAAATTCTTACTATTTTTATTATTTTCAGTAGCAAATTCTTACTACATTATTGTTTATTTTACTTTATTAATTGCATAATTCCTTTATCTATTACAAAATACTATGAATATTATTTTAAATCTAAACAATATATATGTGAATTAAGTGTTTATTTCTGTGATTTTTAAATGTGTTATAAAGTTATGTTTCTGGTTTTGTTGGCATGATTAAAATAAACAATGATATTAAAATGTAAAATTTCATTTATTTTTTATTTGCAGACGTTCCTGTTTGAATGTTTTTGATGAATATTAAGGGACCATCCTTCTTAAACAGTATTCTATATACAATTATTTCCTTACATGGATGACAAGAAAAACGGTAGCAGACAACTTTATTAGACATATATGTGTGAAGAGTTTTTTATGGATTGTTTAGCAATTAGCGATAAGAACACATATTTAAATTTGTGAAATTTCTGTTTAATGTTTTTATAAATAATAAGATATCGAATTTAACATTTCAGAAAAATATGCTGATTTACAAAATAGAATATTATAACTTTTCCACTAGGAAATATCTCTAATCAAACGAATGAAAAGTTATACGATTAAAATTTCGTTAGCATAAAATCTAACTTCCATAAAACTGGATAATTACACTACGAAATATCACTAATCCAACCAATTAAGTGATAGAAATTGAAATTTCTTTCGCATAAAATAAAACTTGCATCAACAACTCCAGATTAAAACTGAAAACGTCAGGATAAAATCTCATATAGCTTATAACTTTGTTGTGATAACTTACGCCAGGAGCAATTAAATTTAAATATGAATACACACATTACAGTTAAGCCACATTAGGTAGAAGTGTGTGGCTATTCTTGTTTTAAAAATCAAAATTAGTGATACATATTAGAACTCACCCTGGGGAAAAGCCACATTCTTGTAAAGTGTGTGGATATTCTTGTTCTGAAAAATCAGTATTAGTTACACATATGAGAACTCACACTAGGGAGAAGCCACATTCTTGTGAAGTGTGTGGATCTTGTTCACACAAATCATCATTAGTGAGACATATGAGAACTCACACTGGGGAAAAGCCACATTCTTGTGACATGTGTGGATATTCCTGTTCTGAAAAATCAATATTAGTGACACATATGAGAACTCACACTGGAGAAAATCCACATTCTTGTGACGTGTGTGGATATTCTTGTTTGCGAAAATCAAAATAAGTGAGACATATGAGAACTCACACTGGAGAAAAGCCATATTCTTGTGAAGTGTGTGGATATTCTTTTTCTTGCAAATCAGATTTAGTGTCACATATGAGAACTCACACTAGGGAAAAGCCACATTCTTGTGAAGTGTGTGGATATTCTTGTTCGCGAAAATCATCATTAGTGAGACATATGAGAACTCACACTGGGGAAAATCCACATTCTTGTGACGTGTGTGGATATTCTTGTTCAGAAAAATCAACATTAGTGACACATATTAGAACTCACACTGGAGAAAAGCCACATTCTTGTGACGTGTGTAGATATTCTTGTTCTCAAAAATCAGTATTAGTGAGACATATGAGAACTCACACTGGGGAAAAGCCATATTCTTGTGAAGTGTGTGGATATTCTTTTTCTTGCAAATCAGATTTAGTGTCACATATGAGAACTCACACTGGGGAAAAGCCACATTCTTGTGAAGTGTGTGGATATTCTTGTTCGCGAAAATCATCATTAGTGAGACATATGAGAACTCACACTGGGGAAAATCCACATTCTTGTGACGTGTGCGGATATTCTTGTTCAGAAAAATCAACATTAGTGACACATATGAGAACTCACACTGGGGAAAAGCCATATTCTTGTGAAGTGTGTGGATATTCTTTTTCTCGCAAATCAGATTTAGTGTCACATATGAGAACTCACACTGGGGAAAAGCCACATTCTTGTGACGTGTGTGGATATTCTTGTTCACACAAATCATCATTAGTGAGACATATGAGAACTCACACTGGGGAAAATCCACATTCTTGTGACGTGTGTGGATATTCTTGTTCTGAAAAATCAACATTAGTGACACATATGAGAACTCACACTGGGGAAAATTACGGCAATTAACCAACTTGCCATTCCAGTACTAACATATAGTTTTGGCATTGTTGACTGGCCGCAGAAAGACATAAATTGGCTTGACACAAAACAAGGAAAATGCTAACCTTGTACCGAGTTATTTATCGAAATCAGTGCATGCCTCGTTTGTACCTACCCAGGCGAGAAGGAAGTATGGGACTCTCGGAAGTCAATCATCAACACAGAGCCACAATCGTCAGCATAGATCAGTACATAATAAATTCCTGTAACCCCAAGCTTATGAAAATTAAAGACCATTATCAGAATCGAGCAAGTAGTACAACATCTATAACACAACTTGCCACTCATTTTGGAAAGGATTGCCTTACAAATGATACTGAGAATCCAAACAAGCCTGCCACTGACATAGCCCAGAAAAGTCGGAAAAAATACACTAGCCAGTTCCATAGTGTTAAAACAGAAGAATGGACCAACCATAAACGGGCAAAATACCTACCAACTGAACTATCCCAAGAATATATTGATAGGGATGGTTCCCTGGACTGGCTCAAAAGAGGATCTCTCCATTACGACCAAGAAAAGTTGATATTGGCTGCACAAGACCAGGGCCTCATGACAAACGCCTTCAAAAAGATGTGTGGTCTAAGCAACAATAATAAATGCAGGTTCTGTAGCACTGAGGTTGAGAGTGTGGGCCACCTGATTTCTGGTTGCAAAGTCCTACTTGGAGATGGTTATTATACAGATCGCCATAATGGAGTTTGCAAATACCTACACTGGAAGATATATAAGAAACTCAACATTCAGTGTAGTAAAAACTCCTGTGAATATATACCCGAACGAACAGTTGGGAATGACAACTACACTATTCACTATGACTACATAATCCCTACTGCTACATATCTTGAAAACTCAGCTGTTAAACCAGATATAGTGATTTGGGACAGAGCAAACAAAAAAGCGATCGTAATAGAGGTCAGTGTACCTAATGATACAGGGCTTAACAGAGTTGAGAGGGAAAAGATAACAAAGTATCAAGGACTTATGTATGATATAAAACGAAATTGGAAATTAAAAGACGTTTCAATTATACCAGTCATCATAGGAGCAACTGGGCTTATGAAAAAGAACTTTAAAAAGTACATAGCAAGCATACCCGGTGAACCAAGTGCAAGTGAAATACAAACGATTGCACTGAAAGGGACGGCTAGAATCCTGAAAAGATCTCTTGGTTGGACTCACTAAAATAGGGGTAAATGTCAGACATCTGGTTGGATGTCCCATCCCCGAGAAGAAAAAGTTTAAGAAAAATGAAAAAAAAGAGGGAAAATCCACATTCTTGTGACGTGTGTGGATATTCTTGTTTGTGAAAATCAACATTAATGAGACATGAGAACTAACACTGGGGAAAATCCACATTCTTGTGAAGTGTGTGGATATTCTTTTTTTGCTTCAATCATTATTAGTTACACATATGAGAACTCACGCTGAGGAGAATTGAATGCCTACAAGACATCAACCTCGGGTGTCTTCAGTCTCACTCTACAGGGGTTTACCAAGTACTCTGATATGAGAATACTTTTAATTTTCAATTTAAAGTAAAACCTGATAAAGTGTTCGAATTTAAATGAAAATGAAAAATAAACTAAATCAACAAACTGGCAGGATGTCGCCCAGGATAAAAGATCCCATCATCATGGCTAATCACGGGGTCATAGGAAAATAACGGCGCATCTTCTCCTAGGTATGTTGTCACAAATAACAACACTAAGCTGGACACTCTACCACATCAGTCAAATTCTTGTCTATTTTGAACTCTATCAATGCAGGACAAGTCCTTTCTAGCAGTTCCTTCCAAGATGTGGCAACAGTATTCCATCCTTGGACGTACCTGGCTCTTATATAGATAAAGAATTGTATCAGCAGTGAAATAGCTACCGGATTGATAGAAAGATCCCACCATTTTTCCAGCAGCTTTGGCAACAGATTTGATGTACGTGTTCCATTTAAGATCAGGAGTAATTGTCAAGCCCAGAAGCTTGTCAAAACTTGAGGCTTCCTGAAGACGAGAGCCATTCATATCAATTGATGCCAGATGTGGATCAGAATGTTGATGATGTAAAGAGAGAAGCTTGGTTTTAGATGCATTAAAAGTAACCAGCCACTCCTTTCCCCATTGTACTACGTGCTCAAGATCAGAGGAGAGAGAATCGGAGAGAACTTGGTCGTTTACTGTCTTAGATGTGCTACCATAAATGGTGGTCTGGTCAGCATAGATGTCTACAAATGATGTAAGGATGTGATTTGGAAGATCATTAATGTAGATCAGGAAAAGAGTTGCCGAGGATGGACCCCTGAGGGACACCAGCATTAATACTGTGAGCTTCTGATTTTTGCCCTTAACTACTATTTTTATGAACCTATCTACTTCTCAATTTGTGCATGTGTCTGTTCATCCACTGATATTGACCTACATGCAAACGCAACTGATTTGTCAAATTGTGTTAGTGCTGCTCCTAACCCATACTCACATGCATCATTCTCCAGTGTCACTTTCTTGTGGGGGTCGTAGTATGTAAGAATGGGTGAGTTCGTGATTGTTTCTCTTACAGTCTAGAAAGGTGCTTATTGGGAATCTGACGATGTCCACGAAACAGAGTGTAAACATATGCAGAGTGGCTGAAATGGCCTCAACCCACAGTCAACGAATGCGACTAGATACAGCCCAGGTGATGAGGGTATGTAAAACTAGTTGAGCGAAGGAACCAGTCTCTAAAAGAAAATGTGTTTTGTGGTTATACACACGCGCCAAAATGGCATTGAATTCGACCTAGAAAAAGTGAGGCCTATCATACACTTGTTTAACGTTGGCAAAAGTGTTGATTCTAATGGTTTTTATTTCAATCAATATTTGTTTTACTTAAGCCGAGATATGCTCATCTCAGTTTAAAAGTTTAAAACCGCAAAAGCTTTTTTGTCAACCTAATAGTTTTCCCCGCATCTAGAACACTAGTTTGTAACTGCTCTCGTACGAAGGAAAATAAATAAAAATTATTTTATACAATTTTCTCTTTCTTTTTGTTTTAAATACTGCATATAACACGATTTTTGTTCTTTTCTCAGAAAAGCAAAGAAAAGCTATTTGCTTGTTTTATTTTGTTTTTTATTTCAACTCGAAACTCCTTTTCGCCTTCATGATTAGTATTTTTGGATTATTAAAAATATCAATAAATTTAGTGCATTACTATATGAAAACGACTATCAAGTTTAATCCGAACTTTTTACAGAAAAAGGTTTTTCATTGTGTACTTTTAAAACTATTGTGTTTAAATAAGCATAACATTTTATGATTCATCAAATTGCAATTAAACGAAATTATGACAATTCGTGTCATCCATAATTTTGTGAAAATTATTCTATTTAAATAACCATGACTTTTACTGATACATCAAATTGCAATTAAAAGAAATTATTACAATTCGTGTCATCTATAATTTTGTGAAAATTATTCTATTTAAATAAGCATGACTTTTACTGTTACATCAAATTGCTATTAAACGAAATTATTACAATTCGTGTCATCCATAATTTTGTGGAAATTATTATATTTAAATAAGCATGACTTTTACTGATACATCAAATTGCACTTAAACGAAATTATTACAATTCGTGTCATCCATAATTTTTGTGAAAATTATTCTATTTAAAAAAGCATAACCTTTTATGATACATCGAATTGCAATTGAACGAAATTATTACAATTCGTGTCATCCATAATTTTGTGAAAATTATTCTATTTAAAAAGCATAACCTTTTATGATACATCAAATTGCAATTAAACGAAATTATTACAATTCGTGTCATCCATAATTTTTGTGAAAATCATTCTATTTAAATAAGCATGACTTTTACTGATACATCAAATTGTAATTAAACGAAATTATTACAATTCGTGTCATCCATAATTTTTGTGAAAATTATTCTATTTAAATAAGCATAACATTTTATGATAGAAAGCAGTTGTGGGACCAGCAATACTTACCTTGCATAAGGATAAACGATGATCATTGTGGACCAATAGCGTTTCCTCCTATCCAAATATATATTTGGACAGGATGCTAGTTAGAAGAGGCGAACTAAATTATTCTATTCAAATAAGCATACCAGTTTATGATACAGAAAATTTAAATTAATTAAACGAAATTTTTACAATTCGTGTCATCCATATTTTTTGTGAAAATTAACATGTGTGTTAAAGTGTGATTGAAGATACGTGTAAACTTTAATCGCTTTTAAATATTTATGCATTTTTTGTTAAAAAAGTACATTTTATTTTATTTAAGATCTTGTCATTATAATTCATTATCGTCGGAAGTTTCAAAACGTTTTAGTTTTTAAAAAAGTGCATTTTATTTTATTGGTATTTTGACATAATTCATTATCGTCGAAAGTTTCTGTTGTGGTTGCAAGGTTGAACAATAATTAGTAAGGAAATACAATGAAGACGCAAACAACAAGATAACGCAATAATAAGTGTATTAAAGAAAAGGTATATTTACAATATGTACAAATGACGGTGTCGAGTCAGAGAGTCTTGGTGGGAGGACATGTACGCTCTTCGGCGTCACTTCCGGTGGCATTTGAGTAAGACACACCAAGGCCAACCTAGGCTTGCCATTTATAGTGTTATGTTATTCGCATATGCAAATGAGTGGTTGCCACCACAACAGTTTCAAAACATTAATTATTTTTACACTTATTTTTCTATTGAAATTTGAATGAAGGTTTTTTAGTTTTTTTTTTTTTTAATTTGTCATTTTTTGTTAATATGCCATATAAATGTCTTTTTTTAATTTTTAGATAATTTTTTTTTTGTGATTGTACCTATACATGGATTAGACAGAAGTATTTGGTTGTCTGAAATCTCAAACTAATTAATATGTGACTGATGTTTGATATTTTCTTTTAATAAGAATAAAACATGCAATTTAATATCAGTTCAAAGTTCAATCAGTTTTAAGATTATCATGAAAACGTGTTCTAAGAGATTCGTTATGTAATAGGATCACGATTAAGAAGTCATTGCTGTCAATGATCAACTTCCTATGACAAATAGTACAATTATGTCTATTCATAGACTGCTACAATCTTAAACTGATATCAACATAAAAATGTATATTTACTGATTTTACAGTGAAAATCTTATCAATTTTCTTATACAAACAATAAATTTCTATTATTGATTTTGATGAACGCTTAGAAATCAAACAGCGTGAACAAATTTATTATTCATCCTTAAAAGTTCAATCTTTTATAATTATACAAACAAATGTATACAGTGATAAAATGTGTTTATCTTCAAACCATCGAAGTTATTCAACCGAGAAATATTTATAAAAATGGAATTGAAAAATACATACAAAAATTTACCAAACAATTAAAACATGACAATTAAATTAGAAAACCTGGGGATTTTACAATAATTGTAGAAAAGTATTGCCAGAATATCGATGGTATCAACCAGAACAATTGATATATGTGTGGTATTTATTGTATGTTGTCGTTTTCTTCAATGCCAATGTATTTGTAAGGTTCGTGTTCTTCTAGATTTCTGATGTCAGTGTCTTCATCTAGCTGCATATTCTTTGTATATATTTTTTCCCAGCCCTGAGCATACACTTGGCACATTTATTTAGGCCAAATTTCATTTCGATGACATTGGAGAAGGTGTGTATTACCTAGCATACGCCTTAATATCATCCATGAAATGTGGATGGTTAACAGTATTGCTTGGAAGTCAACGACGGTTCTGACTCAAGTTGTAAATGCTCAGACTGTTATTCAGTGCATCTATTGCTGTATAAAAAAATAAGAGACGTTTACATAAGAGACCATTGACTTACCTCTATTGTGACTTCGTAATATGGTTGTTTTCCACACCAGATGGATCTTGCATATTTCAAAGCACCAAATAATGACTGTCAAATGCCTTATGGTTATCGATCCAGAACATTCTAAGGTTTATTTGTCTCCTCCTTGTAGGTGATTGTATTTATCTGGGCGTTATGTCTCCTTCATCTCGGATATGAGGCTGTAGGTGTGTCAGAAATTTCGTGAACAATATTGAATAATTCCACCCCGTCTTTCCAAGCTTATAACTCCTCAAAACCTGTAATTCAAGCCCTTTTTTTTTCAATTAAAGGAGCAAGGACCAAGGTTTCATTAAAAAAACAAAAAGCAAACGCGTTTTTTTAAAAAGGTTTTAAACTTATCACTTTACAGGTAAATTTCTAAAAAAAACACTACTTTTTTGTTTTAAATTTGAATATATTATTTATTGATCTTTTCTCTTCAATTTGTGATATATAGAACTTTGGTAAGTAAATTATTTACTTTTTTAATAGACGCTTGAAAATAGGGGGGGGTGAATTAAAAAAAACGTTTGTCTAAAATATTATTGTTTATTGGAAAGAGCATAAAATTTCACATTGAACCTGAAAATATCGTAAAAATAGAATGAATAGAAAAATTTTGATAGATTTTTAAAGTTTAAAAATTGAAAAATATTGAGTTCGTAAAATTCATTGTTTTTTAAAAAAATAAAAAAATATATTTCTAATACTTTAGCCACATACTTCACAAGTATGTAGCGTTTAACCAGTGTGAGTTCACAAATGTGTCAGCAAGTTTCATTTTTGAGAACCACAAACTTTACAAAATGTGTTTCCCTTTTTGTTTTATTCTCTTTTAGCTGACATTCTAAGAAATCAAGGGACCTCCTCCTTGGGACTCACACTTGAACTCTATCTGAGATACATAGATACTCGAATGTTCCGTTAGAATTCTTTACCTCTCAAAACATGGAGTTTGTAAAGAAATTGAGAACATAATTTCCCCACCCCCCAACTAACCATTTTCATATGTTTTTGTATATCTTTTGTTTTTGGTCTCTTGATTCCGGGACAGTAATTCATCTAGTCTCGTTGAGTATCCAGCTTCGTGCTATTACTTGGCGTAACATAACATGGAGAGGGAGCACCGTTCTTCATAAAGGCTAATGTGAGTTAGCCAGCATGGGTAGATCTTATTTGGGCAGCAAATACTATGTGATTTTGAATATTTAGTCAAGGTTTATTTCTATAGAAAAAGTATCCTTATGCCAGGTTGTTCTGACAAACTCCTGCTCAGAAAGAACTTAGACACTCAAGGATAGTGTCTAGTAGGTATTCAAGTTCTTCTTTTACTGTTTTTGTTTTTCCTTTTTCTTCTAGGGTGGTTGGGACATCCAACCAAATGTCTGAGATTTACCCCTATTTTAGTGACGCAAACCAAGAGATCTCTTTAGCCCTTCTTTTCAGTGCATTCATTTTTTATCTCACTTGCACTTGGTTCACCGGGTATACTGGCTAAGTACTTTTTAAAGTGTTTTTATAAGCCCAGTTGCGGCTATGATGACTGATATCTTTTCCCTCTTAGCTCTGTTAAGCCATGTATCACTGGGCACACTGACCTCTATTATGGTCGCTTTTTATTTGCTCTGTCTCAAATGACTAGATCTGGTTTAACGGCTGCGTTTTCTAGATATGTACCAGTAGGAATTATGTAGCAATAGTGAATGGCGTAGGTGTCATTCCCAACAGTTCGCTCGGGTATTTTTTACTACACTGAACGTTTAGTTTCTTACGTATTTTCCAATGAAGGTATTTGCAAACTCAATTATTGGCGATCTTATTATAATAACCATCTCCCAGTGGGACTTTGCAACTAGAGATCAGGTGGTCCACCCTCTCAACCTCAGTGTTGCAGAACTTTCATTTATTGTTATTGCTTAGACCACTCATCTTTTTGAAAGCGTTCGTCATGAGGTCCTAGTCTTATGCAGCCAATATCAACATCTCTCTCGGTTGTAATGAAGGGATCATCTTTTGAGCCAGTCCAGGGAACCATGCCTATCAATATATTCTTGGGATAGTTAACTCATTAGGAATTTTACCCATTTATGCTTTGCCATTCTTCTCTTTTAATACTTTGCAATTGGCTAGTGTGTTTTTTCCATCTTTTGTGGGCTATGTCAATGGCAAGCTTGTTTGTGTCCTCTACGTCATTTGTGGGGCAGTCCTTTCCAAAATGAGTGGCAAGTTGTGTTATGGATGTTGTACTACCTGCTTGGTTCTCTAGATGATCTTTAATTTTCATCAGGTATGGTTTTTTTACATGGAGGTCAACACTTATAAAGGCCCAGGAGCCACTTGGGGATAAGGGTTATTGTGTGTACAGTAATCAAGGGGACAATAATCGTTAGTAATGGAGATCTGATAAAATGTCTTACTTAAGGGGTTGGTTTATCAGGATCTTATTTATGTTGGACTTTAAGACATCCAAGTTGTAGTCTGGTGGGAAACAGGAAAACGGAGGCTTTTTTCATGGAATCTACGTTTTGATTTCGGCACGGATAAAAAGTGGGGAAAATTATTGACAGTGGTTTCAGCTAGTCGGATGTTTTTCGTGAAAGATTGGCGAGGGGGTAGAGAATGGAGCTCAGACGAGCACTTGCCATGGAAATAACGATAAAACAGAGACAGGCTCGTTAAGTCTCTTCTGTGGGAGAGAGGTTGCAGGGAAGAGAAAAGGGTATCCCCCACCAAGCCACGGAGTCTATTTTGTACTCTGTCAAGGCAGGATAGGCTGGTTTTGCAGCTCCTGTCCAGATGTGGCAGCAGTATTCCATCCTTGGACGTACTTGGCTTTTATATAGATAGAGAATTGCATCATTAGTGAGATATCTTCTGGAGCGGTAGAAGGATCCCTCATTTTCCCAGTGACCTTGGCCACAGACTTGATGTATGTGTTCCATTTAAGATCAGGAGTAAACGTCAAACCCAGAAGCTTATCAAAACATGGGGCCTCCCGTAGAAGAGAGCCATCCATTTCAATTGATGCCAGATGGGTATTAGAGCGTTTATGATGTAGAGATAGGAGCTTATTCTTAGATGTATTAAAGGTAACCAGCCACCTCTTCCCCCACTCTACCACGCGCTCAAGATCAGAGGAGAGAGAGAACATAATCATTTACGGCCTTTGATGTGTTGCCATAGATAGTCGTGTCATCAGCATAGATGTCAACGAAAGATTTTAGTATGTGTTTTGGGAGATCATTGATGTAGATCGGGAAGAGAGTTTGGCCCAGTATGGACCCCTGAGGGGCTCCAGCATTAATACTGTGGCCCTCTGATTTCTGCCCATCAACCACTATTCTTATGAGCCTATCAGAGAGAAATGATGTAATGATCGAGAAAACATTTCCAGTTATACCGTAGCTGGAAATCCTGTGTAGTAGGCTTTTATGCCAAACATTATCGAAGGCCTTTGATATGTCAAGAGCAATTGCCCTAGAAATGAAGCCTTTGTATAGAGATTCGCTAATCCTATGAGATATAACCGTTAGCACATCTGCTGTAGATCTAACAGAACGAAAACTATATTGCGTGTCGCTAAGAAGGTTATTTCTGCTGAGGTGGTTGACTACTTCTCTGTTTAATACGGATTCCAGCAACTTACTCATGACACACAGGAGAGTTATTGTTCTGTACTGAGAGCGAGATGACTTATCACATTAATTCTTAAATACAGGGCATACTGATGAGGTTTTCCAGGGTGTTGGAAAACACTTCTCCTTAAGGCAACACTTAAACAGTTTCGTAAGTATGGGGGCAAGTTCTGGTTGTAATTTTTTTTACACTATAATTGGAATACTGTCAGGTACAGTTGCTTTACTGGAGTCAAGGTTCTTGATTAGCTTGGCGACCTCACACAGAGATATTTGTATGTTGCATAGCGTGTTGTCTATTATAGGAAGGAATATGGGGAGTTGATGCCCTTCGTCGCACAACATAGAATTTGCCGCAAAGTTCTTAGCAAATTACAGTTTTATTTAAATGTTATTAAAAGTAAAATATATGAAATAATAATAATAATAATAATAATAATAATTATTATTATTATTATTATTATTATTATTATAATTATTATTATTAGTATAACAACAATAATAATATTTCTAAAAATTATGACAATAATAATTATTATAATAACAATAAAAATAATATTAAAGTAATAGATTTTTCTACAAACATGTATTATACAAAGAAATTTCAACTGCAAAAAATCTTATTATTAGTGTATATGCACTAAAAACAACGTGTGATTATAAACAACTATTAACATTGGATGAATGACAGACACAGGATAAAAATTACTACCGAAACAGTAGTAGAAACTAGTTATGAAGCAAGCGAACAACAGAAGATGTTGTATTTGAGAGAAACAGCTGACCTTATAGGCTTGTATATACTGATGTTTATTAGCTGTTTTCTTTTCGGATAAAGTTAATCTCAAGAGAGAGATAAAGCGTCTTTCTAGGACTTTCCTCGTCTATGTTTTATAGGATGGTGCTTTTTGGGGGGGTATTTCATAGCATATCTGTTAAAACTTTATGTAGTCATGTTTGGTGGGTATTTCGTCTTATAGAAAATATTGAGTCATCAGGAGAGAATACGCACCATTTAAGAGCCTTCCTCTCTACGGCTTGTTTGCGTATCAGCCCATTCTCACTGATATGAGGCCCAATTATCTGTTCAATGCAGTTAAAAGAAAAGACGTTTGATAATTAAACGGCTCTTGTTACGAGCAACGGCTTTGTGCATGTCGTTCAATGTTCAAAGGCTACGTCTGACATATTTGTTGGGATGTGCAGTGCAGTGCACATATCGAAGAAAATAATGATAATATTAGTAACAATAATAAACAATAATAATAACAACAACAGCAATAATAAAAGAACTATATATATGTATATAACTAAAGGTATATATATATATATATATATATATATATATATATATATATATATTGTTGGAATTTTTTCTGTTTTTACACCAACAATTGTATACTCCCCCCCCTGTGTATATACTTATATTTTTTATGCTGGTTCATGATTTATATTATGTCCCTTTTTTGTACGAAACTCCCTTCAATTTGGAGAAAAGAGAAATGCTAGCTCTGTGATGACGTCACGAGCTCAGCGCGTATTTCACGCTCTTTTGAAATTCTGCTGTCGAGGAGAGAGAACGCGTTCTTTGCCCGGCGCTGAAGATGGAATTTTGAAGAGCCCTCCTTGAAGGAAGTAAACCCGGCAAGAAATTAATACCCGGCTGTGACGAGACAGGCTTCTGGAAATTAATTACGTGGCTGCGGTCCTGCACGTATTTATTTTATTATTATTTTACAAGGAGTGAAATTTAAAGAGAATACCTTTTACGTGACAAGGTATTATGGAATTTCCTATCCGGACAAGCGACGAGGTCTTGCTCCTGTAATACCTGTGTGTCTACGGTTTTCACGCAGGAAAGGAAAATTCTAAAAGAACTTTGAACATTATTTTTGTGAGTACGTTCCTTTATTCAAGGCTTTATTTCGGAAGTACTTTTACTTTTAATATATTCTGTGGTAGTCGGGTTAACAAACGACCCTTCCGTTAAAACATTGTTTTATATAGAAGAACCAGCATTTTTTGTTTTGTTACTGTATTATTGCGAGCGTGTTTTGTCTTCGTTATTTTGGCGTTTTAAGTTTAATGCCCGCAAAGGGAAAAATTTGCAACTTATTGTAAATAAAGTTTCTTCTTCGTTTTAAAAGCAAGACATTTATATTTTATTCCTTACCCCCCCCCCTTTTGTTTCATGCTTTTTTTTCCAGCCTAGTTACTTTAGCGTCGAATTTATCTGGAAGCAAGATAAATTCCGACATTTTGCAAATTTTTCTTTCTTTTATTTAAAAGTTGTTTGAAAAAGTCTGCTTTTATTTGTAGGCATTTTGCAAATTGTTTCCCGACATTTTGCAATTTTTTTTTCGTTTATTTAAAGGTAGTTTAGAAAATTTCTGCCTTTATTTGTGGGCACTTTGCAAATTGTTTCCCGACAATTTGCAAATTTTTCTTAAGAGTAGTTGGGAAATTTCTTTTATTTGAAAGCATTGGGCCAATTTTGTCCCATATTAAATGCATTAGGCAAATTTATTATTCCCTTTCTTGGAACCCTTTGAAAATTAAGTGTATTTCCTTTTTCATCGAGATACGCTAGTCTCTTTCGGTAAATGCATTTTGCAAACTTTATATTAAATACATTTAGCCATTTTTTTGTCCGTTATCGTGTACCCTTTTCTAATAGAGATACACTTTAATTCACTTTCTTTCGAGTTAGGATTGAAATTTCTGTTAACTTCGCTACTTGACGCTATCAGCGTCACTTAGATTCGTTCGACCACTGTAAATTGCTTCCGTTATTTGAAGGCATTTTACAAACTCGTATTCCTTTATTTCAGAATACGTTTCAAACTAAGTGGTCAGTTATCTCAAATAATTTAGCGAACCTAGTTACTAAGCCTTTTATGATACGACGCATATGCCACTTCCTATTTCGAGACGCGTTTCTGTCACTTCCTCGTCCACTACACGTCTTATTGATGCCTTCCCTCCCCACTTGTAATTTAGCGCGTCTGTTAACGCTCTCCTTAAAATATTTGAAGACTGCTGGGTCCGGAATTTTAGAAAGCGTGTAATGTAATTTAGTGTTTCCAACATTCGTCTTTCGCTTAATGAAAATTCCCGAATTTAGCATTTATGTGCGTCTAGTGTCTTTATTTATATCTGAGTAATATTTTACGAACTTTTCATAAATATTTTTCTTAATAAAAAGATTAAGCGATAAGTATACACTTTCCTTTTTTCTATTCCTTAAAATTGAAGTTGTAAATTTCGTAAACCTCCTTCGGAATATAATTTATATCCTACCCGCTTTAGTTGAATTTCCACGGGTATTGCGAGTTACGGTGGGAGAAACTATAGTATTTTCTGTGCCTAGTCAGCGAATAAGAAATCCTACTAGACTGAGGTAATTTTATTTTTCGTCCTAATTCAGCGTGTTCGATATTTTTCGGAAGCTGGATTTCCCCCACTTTAAGAAACGACTTTTATCTAATTATACCCTCGTGGGGAGCCTAATAAATAGAGACGCTGTGTCCAAAACTGGTGTTAGTTATATGTTGGTATTTTTCCTCAATATATTAGAAAAAAGAAATAAGTATATACCCCACTTTGATTTAATGAACACGTGCGTTCTCTCACATGTGTTAAATGTTTCCGGGTTGTGAATTAATCGGACAACATTATTAGAAATATTTTATACGTTGAAGATATTTATTATTTTCTATAGCGAGTTTAAACCCATTTGCTTTGCAGACTGTTATTCTAAGAGTTTGTGAAAAGACAAGCCCCCTTTTTCTTTCTTAGCCCGTATTTGCATTTGGTTATTTGAATTCCTTTGAAGATACACATGTGACATAGTGGCATGTACCCTCCCCCGATGTAGTTGTATATTTAAACTCTCTTTCCACTTTTTTCCTAGGTCGTATTCAGTGAGGATATTGCTGTAAGCGTGTTAACGCTATTATTCATTTCCAGTGAATTAACTTCCATGTAGAAGTTTGAACTTTAAATTCACTTAATTTTAATTTAAGTCATAGTGACTCTTTTGATTTGTAACTGGGGATTGTATCCCTTGATATTTTCACGGCTAAATATGCTGTATTGGTCTTGTTTTGTTTATGCTATGAGGAAGGAATTTTATGCAAATATCTTTGTAACCTTTGTGTGTGCATTTTTTTGTGTATAATTCTCGAACGCCTATTTTTTTGTATTTGTTTGGATTTATTCCATATTTTTGAGAAAAAAAAAAAAAACGCTGCACGATGTTGGTCACTCGTTCTTCCGGATTCCTTGTAAGGAAGCGAAAGTTTTATTTGGGGAAAGTTATCGCCGTCTTGGATTTGTTGCGGTTGCAGAGGAAATTACCCCAGCCTTATTTTATGACGATGAAGGCCGATGTCGATGAATGGTTGTCATCGGTAGATGATATTACAGAGTTGTTGGGTGATCGTTCCTTACGTGAGGACGTGGACTGTTCGCTAGTAGAAGCGGATGCTGTTAATGTTGTAGTGTTCTCGTCCCAGGTTCGATTCATTCTTTCGAGGTTGGCAGATGGTGTAGAGTGTGATTCCTTGTGCAACCCTGAGATATTTGAAACCCCTAGGGAGATGCTTGGCGAGTTTCCGACTACTAAGCCCGAATATCCAGACTCTGAAAACTGTTCGCTGAGTTCTGGCAAGTTTGGCTTGGAAGATGTTGCATCACAGTCTGAGAGCAGTGTTGCAAGTGCCACTTCAGAGGATCTGCGTAGTCAGGCGCTGAAGTTCGATTTTTCTGGCGGGCAGTTTGCCTGTAGTATTTTAAAGAAGGTATTGGGAGTAAGATTCCCAGGTATCATGAATGATACCACTCGTGTCCACGACTTGTTAAGTGTGGGCATGAATATTATGAAATTTATGGAGGGATTTCCATGGGATGTTGGAATTGTTTTGCCCTCTAACCATGTGAGTTCGAAAACTCGCATATGTGGTTATCTTCCACAACCTTGTCAGAATACCGAGGAATTTAATCATGACGGTGGGATATTACTCCGGTCATGTGGTTCTGACAATGGTCAGTGGTTGAAGGACAGGAGTCTGTCCAGTGTGAAAGTGCAAGTTTTCTGCACTTTAAGTGCTAATGTTAGCACTGGGAGAGAAATTCTCCATGAAGGTTATAGGGCAGAAAGCACTATATCCACCTGTGAACGTGTAAAAACCAGGAGAACGGTTTTTGAAGAGTTACATGAACTCAAGTTGGACTGGGGCGTCCAGATTCAGGTTGAGTGTAACTCGATAAAGAATCCCATGAGGGATCCTGTTGAATTTGCTGACTACATGGTGTGTAGTTCAGCTTCTCCGAGTTCCTACGGGAGTGTAGGATATGTTGTGCCGAAATCACTTGCAGAACCTTCATTCTGTGAAGTTGCTCCTTTAAGTAGGACGGTTCCTGCTTGGGAGTCACATGCAGGTGTTTTTGTTTTTGAATATTTTGTGGAGATCTGCCTTGACGTAGCTTACTGCAGTATTGCAAGAGCTATCGAAGTCAAGCTTGATTTGTCCAGGGGTGTTTCTGAGGCGCTCAGAACCATCCTATACTTAGTTAGAAATGATTTTTCTAATGCTGAGATGTTTGTTTCAGTGCTGAACACAGGATTGGATCTCTCCTTGATAGGAGTCTTCCATAAATATGTCATCTCAAGCTACCTAGGTGTTTCTAACACCTATACTCAACTTTGTTTGTTTAGCTATATGTATATAGCTATGAAAGCGTTTAAAACTGCAATTGCCTTGAATAATTTGTGCAAAATTTGGGTTGCAGTTTTATTTTATTTCACCGAGTTGAAGAACTCGTCCAAGCGTAGGGTTGATTGGATTCGTCCCTCTTGTAGCACCGGTGTTGATCTCACTGGGCTCTTGTGGTTACGAGGGAGCTGAGATATTTTGGTGTACGCCAGAGATAATATAAGGATGAGGAGGGTGGATGGTAAGTGAACTTCTCAAGCCTTTACTCTTATATGCTAATGGTTGATTACCTGGCAGAATATTCTCTGTTCTAACCTTAAACATGAATGTTTTCATGTGAATTTTTGTAGAATAAGCCTATTTGAATTTTTCTGCTTTTTTGTTCGAATGTGTTTCCTGGAGAGCTCCTGACCATGCATTGTGTAGTATATGTATGTATATATAAAGAAAAACTTTTTGTATTGTAAATTTTACAGGTGTCATCCAACTGTAGGTTGACTGCCATTTCCTGTTGGGGGAGAATGTTGGAATTTTTTCTGTTTTTACACCAACAATTGTATACTCCCCCCCTGTGTATATACTTATATTTTTTATGCTGGTTCATGATTTATATTTATATATATATATTGTTTTATTGGATTGGGTTCCGTGTCCCTTTTTTGTACGAAACTCCCTTCAATTTGGAGAAAAGAGAAATGCTAGCTCTGTGATGACGTCACGAGCTCAGCGCGTATTTCACGCTCTTTTGAAATTCTGCTGTCGAGGAGAGAGAACGCGTTCTTTGCCCGGCGCTGAAGATGGAATTTTGAAGAGCCCTCCTTGAAGGAAGTAAACCCGGCAAGAAATTAATACCCGGCTGTGACGAGACAGGCTTCTGGAAATTAATTACGTGGCTGCGGTCCTGCACGTATTTATTTTATTATTATTTTACAAGGAGTGAAATTTAAAGAGAATACCTTTTACGTGACAAGGTATTATGGAATTTCCTATCCGGACAAGCGACGAGGTCTTGCTCCTGTAATACCTGTGTGTCTACGGTTTTCACGCAGGAAAGGAAAATTCTAAAAGAACTTTGAACATTATTTTTGTGAGTACGTTCCTTTATTCAAGGCTTTATTTCGAAAGTACTTTTACTTTTAATATATTCTGTGGTAGTCGGGTTAACAAACGACCCTTCCG
>NC_136508.1:114530982-114675982 GCF_053919585.1 Euprymna scolopes | reverse complement strand
ATTGAAAATTTCAGGAAAATTAATTTTTTATTAAATTTTTAGAACATGTGTCAACAGCTAAAAAAAATCGTCTCTTCAAAAGAGTCGATGTTGTCTCGCATTTTCATTAGTTTTGTATGCTGTAAAAAAATTTTTTTGTAATATTAGCAATTTACTTGAAGCTTCTTCTTTTGAATGGTAAAAAACTTAGGATGATAATATTGAATTAAATTATAGTTACATCGTGTTAAATACAGGGGGAGCACGTTAAAACTTACTTTGCTGAATGGAGATATCCACGAGTCAACCGGTGTTTACCGGTGTCAAGAAGCAACTAATGGACTACCCGTGATGACGTCAGCAGATTAAATTATTTTTGCCCACCGGCCATCTTGTCTTTTAAGACGTTCTTGGAGCAACAGGCCAGAGCGCCGCTGCTCTGCCCTGATTGCACTTGAACTGTCCAGACTGGATAGCGTTGGCTTCATAATCAAAACATTCATCGCTTCCACACTAGAAAGCCTGCCAACTGGTCATTCTGACCGCATTATGTCCTTGCACCTCCCACTAAAGAACAAGGAATATGCCACGATTCTCAGTGTGTATGCCCCAACTCTTCAAGCTAAATCTGAAGAAAAGGACATATTCTACTCAGAGCTCCGCCATGTCCTGCGGCGCCCTCCTCCAGCGGACAAGATGATTATCCTTGGCGACTTCAACGCCAGAGTGAGCCAAGACGCAGATGCATGGAGGGGTGTGTTTGGCAGGCATGGCGTCGGAAACTGCAACGACAATGGGCGCTTACTGCTGGAGATTTGCATGGAGCTGCAACTTGCCATTACCAACACCATCTTCTAGCAAAAGGACAAGTTAAAGACAACCTGGATGCATCCTCGGTCCAGGCATTGGCACCTCATAGACTATATTCTAGTTCACCAAAGAGATCTCAGAGACGTCTTACATACCCGAGTGATGCCCTGCGCATAATGCCATACTGATCACCGCCTAGTGCGTTGCAGAATCCGAATCCGAAGGGAGGACTACCCAGAAAAAAGTACAACCATAGCAGGCTACAATCAGACGGGGTAAAAGCCGTCTTCCAAGCAAGCTTGCAAAATAAATTTGAAAACGACAGTAGCAAAATAGACCCCTCACCTGAACTACTCTGGGATCAACTGAAAACAGCCATCCTGCAGACATCTGAAGAGGTCCTGAAATTCTCTACCAAAAAGAACCGGGACTGGTTTGATGAGAACAACATTGAAATAAATAACCTATTAGCGGAAAAGAGAGCGGCCCATCGGGCCCAGCTGGCTCGACCATCCTGTCCATTGAGGAGAGCAGCCTTCCGTCATAGCTGCAGCATCCTCCAGCAAAAGCTCAGAGGTATACAAAACGAGTCGTGGTCCAACTTCGTAATAAAAACTCAACAGTGCGTAGAGACTGGTGACTATAAGGGCTTCTATAAAGCCCTCAAATCAGTGTATGGCCCCACACACCGTGTCCAGAGTCCTCTGCGCAGTGCAGACAGCCAGGTACTCCTCATGGACGTAACATCCATCCTGAGTCGTTGGTCAGAGTATTTTCAGACCCTGTTCGGTATCGACCGTACCATTCATGACTGTATTCCTCAGTTGCCAACTAAAATGGGATTGGATGAGCCTCTTTCCATGGAGGAACTCACTGAGGCCATTAGACATTTGAGGTGCGGCAAGGTCCCAGGAATTGATGGGATCCCTCCAGAGATCTGGAAATATGGAGGTCCCGAACTGCACGTCAAGCTCCATGAACTCCTTGCCTGTTGTTGGGAGAAAGGAAAACTCCCACGGGACCTCCGCGACTCAGTCATCATTTCCTTATACAAAAACAAGGGGGAAAGATCGGCCTGCTCAAACTACCGGGGAATCACCCTGCTCTCTATCGCAGGTAAAATCCTTGCCTGTGTGCTCTTGTGCAGACTGATACCTGCTATCGTGGAAGACCATCTTCCAGAAACCCAGTGTGGCTTCAGAGAAAACAGGGGCACAACAGACATGGTTTTCGTCCTCAGGCAACTCCAAGAGAAATGTCGAGAGCAGAGCAAGGGACTTCACATTACGTTTGTGGACTTGACCAAGGCATTCGATACAGTGAGCAGAGAAGGGCTTTGGCTGATTATGGAGCGCCTCGGCTGCCCCCGCCCAAATCCTCCACATGATTATTCAGCTGCATAAGAATCAGAGCGGCCAAATCAGAGTGAACAACAACCTATCAGAACCCTTCCTCATCAACAACGGCGTGAAACAGGGATGCGTCTTAGCACCGACTCTGTTCAGCATCTTCTTTAGCATGATACTTAAACATGCAATCGAAGACCTTGACGACAATGACAATGCGATCTATATCCGATATCGCCTTGACGGCAGCTTGTTCAACCTCAGAAGGCTGCAAGCCCACACAAAGACATTCGAGCATATGATTCGAGACCTTCTCTTTGCCGATGATGCAGCCCTTGTTGCCCATACCGAAAGCGCCACGCGGCATCTCACATCCTGCTTCGCAAAGGCTACCAAGCTCTTTGGACTCGAGGTCAGCATGAAAAAGACAGAGGTCCTCCACCAGCCCTCTCCTCGGGAAGAGTACAACCCTCCCCCCATCACCATAGGTGAAACCGAGCTAAAGACAGTACACCAGTTCAGCTAACTGGGATGCACTATCACCTCAGATGCAAAGCTCGACAAGCAAATCGATAACGGACTAGCCAAGGCGAACAGTGCTTTTGGCAGACTATACAATAGAGTCTGGCGAAATAAACACCCGAGGAAGGACACAAAAAGCTGTCTACAGAGCCGTAGTACTGGTATGACTACGTCACCAATGTTGAGGTCATCCAGCGGGCGAGGACCACCAGCATCAAGGCTATGCTGCTAAAGTCACAACTGTGCTGGGCGGGGCACGTCTCCAGAATGGAGGATCACCGACTGCCCAAGATAACTCTTTAGGGCGAACTATCCACCGGCTTGTGTGATAGAGGAGCTCCGAAGAAACGTTACAAGGACTCTCTGAAGATGTCACTTGAAACCTGCCACATTGACCAACGCCAATGGTCTACTCTTGCCGCAGACCGTGTCACCTGGCGATGCACAGTCCACCAGGCCGTCACCTCCTTTGAATTCTCTCGCATAGAGATCCTGCGCGAAAGGCTCTACAAGAGGAAGATTCGGGAAGTCTCAGCAACCGCACCTGATGGAACTTTTGAATGCAGCCGCTGTGGCCGAGCCTGCTTGTCTCGCATTGGGCTCATCAGCCACAAACGTGTCTGCAGTTGACGTGGACAACCACCTTCAAAGAATCTTCGTTGGCCAAGTAAAGCCATTGAAATGATATCAAAGAAATAAGTTCATGGTGACCATAATCAACTATAATTTTCATAGTCATAAAATGGTCAAATCTTCATCTAATACAAATAAAACGTGTGGTTTAATCTTATCTTACTACAAAATAATTAAGTTTTATTCAATAAGGTTACATATACAATGAAAATACGGTTGAAAAACTTTATTATTGGTTTATATGCACACTTAATAGACTACCATACTTAAAAAACGATTATTTTTCAATAACTTTTGAGATTGGATGAATAATCGAATTAATTTATACATGAATAAAATGATTTTATTACTTATCTGTTAGTCAATCGATGAAAACTGAACTCAGAAATAAAAATCTGTAGAGTCGAAGAAAATGAAGGGAGGAAGCGCCCACGTCATGCCTTACCTTGGAACGCTCCTACGGTGTGCGTACGTGCATTGCCGAAACATGAAAGAAATTCCAAAATGGTGCCGTCCTCATCTTGTAGATTGTGCGATCATCACTGGGCCCCACGTGACCGTTCTTTGGCTGCTGATTGGCCGAGGACGAACGCCGGAAGGATAAAGGGAGTGTGTTTGGAACATGGGGCTGTCTTTTCTAGGATCGACGTCAGTGTGATCGTATCAGTGAACTGCTGCAGCCTTTAGAGTACTTTAGTGTGTGTGTGATTTTTTGGGACTTGCTCGTCTGCTGACTTTACAGGACTTTCTTTTCTGCTGATTCTACAGGACCTGCCCTTCTGCAGAACTTGGAACAAAACTTCAAGCCTTTTCTTTCTTTTCACACGTAGTCGCCTAAAAAGGTAGAATCCGACTTACTTGTAAAACGGCTTTAAGCTATTTCGGCGAAATGGGGGAAAAATTGACCTCAAATTAATACCGGAGTTCGATGGATCAACCCCGGTACTTGACTGGGCGGAAAAGTTGGAGTTACATTGTGTTTTGTCTGGTGTAAAGAACTTCGAACGTGTTGTCCCTCTGCGCTTGTCCGGCGGTGCCTTTGCCGTGTATCAACAGCTCAGCCATGAGGGCAAACAGGACTACGAGACAATTAAGGCGGCGCTGTTCAAGGCGTTTGCGATTGACCCCACCACTGCTTGGGAGCAACTTGAGGCAAGGACCCTACGTCCGGGCGAAACGGTCGATGTATACTTGGCAGAACTGACCAAGTTAGTGGTCTTATTTGGTGGACTGCCCGAGCGGGCCTTAGCATGCAAATTCCTAGCAGGACTCGTGACAGAAGCAAAGCGACTATTACGAGCCAGCTCAAGTGCGGATTCGTTGCCGCTTAATTACCTAGTGGATCGGGCCAGGACTGTAATGAAGAATTATTCCGAGATGAGGGAACCGATAATTGCTGCTGCCCGGTCCACGTCGAATGATAAGAAACCGTATCAGGGACCCGGTCCATGTGGCGGAATCATATGCTACAAATGCAATGGACAGGGCCATTTTGCAAGGAACTGCCGGCAGCAACCAACAGCCGTCCGCTGCTACCGGTGTAAGGAAGCCGGCCATATAGCTCAAGACTGTCCGGGAAATGGAACCGGGGACAAGGTGTCAGCGTCAACCTCTTCCCCACGCAGAAATTAAATGAGACGTTGCCGATCGTTTCGATATATGTCAACGAAACACTGCGCTCAGCATTCCTCGACTCCGGGTGCTCCTGCACTATCATATGTGCAGATCTCTGCCACACTTGGAGAAAGAAGAACGTCCGAGTGACTACCATCAGTGGAGAGACACGCACATGTTGCGGGGTGGGCAGCGTAAACATTCGGACGAAAAATGGAATCTACGCTAACCTAGAGGCGCTGGTTGTACCAGAAAAACCCCTGAGTTTTGACCTGCTCCTAGGATATGATGCCATCAGAGCTCTTGGTGGTGTCTACATAACGGCGACGGGGCGGTACATTTTTAGGAGAAAGCCCCAGTGTGTGCTGCACTAAAGATCGACCAACCAGACTTCAGTGTCGAATTTGACGAGCAAAAGAGGGCCTGGACTGCCTCATGGAAGTGGTCGGAAGACCGAGAATCGGCCAAACTGCGAAATGGCATAACGGAATACCATGTGCCCGACCACATGAGGCCCGCGTACGAAGAAGAACTTCACAGATAGATCGAGGATGGCTGGTTGATTCCCTACCCCTACAAAAAACTTGGACCCCCCCAAGGGTCTGATCCCATTGATGGCAGTTGCTCAACAGAACAAAGCAAAAGTCAGGCCGGTGATCGATTACCGAGAACTGAACTCATATGTTGATGCGTTCACAGGCGATGCCGACGTGTGTGCTAGCAAACTGCGAGAATGGCGCCAGCTGGGTTCTAATGTGTCCCTGTTGGACCTTAAAAGGGCATATCTGCAGGTCCGGGTTAGCGAGACACTGTGGCCGTTTCAGACGGTAGTGTTTTCCGGTAGGAGGTATTGCCTCACGCGACTGGGCCTTGGGCTGAACGTTGCGCCCCAAATCATGAAGACGATCGTCAATGCTGTATTGTCACAGGATAAGACCGTAAAAGAGGGGACATCAGCATACCTTGACGACATATACGTGAATGAAGACGTTGTGCTATCATCACATGTGATGGCTAAGCTTGCCAAACTTGGACTGATTTGTAAGGATCCCGAATGCTTGGAGGATGGCGCTCGTGTTTTGGGGTTGAGCGTTCAACAGGAGCGAGGGACCTTGAGGTGGGGGCGCGGAACTGCAGTCCCCGACGTGCCCCATATCCTCACGAGGCAGGCCATATTTTCCCTGTGTGGAAAACTGGTAGGACACTTGCCAGTATGTGGATGGACCCGGGTCGCAACAGCCAGCATAAAGAGGAGGGCGAGTGCAGTTACCAAATGCTGGGATGACGAGACGGTAGACAATCTGTTTCTTTGCATGGTAAAAGAAACCATCACAAGAGTCAAGCAGGAGGACCCTGCTAAAGGAGATTGGTGCGTCCAGGGAGACAGAGTAAATGTGTGGGTGGATGCGAGCTCCCTCGCGATCGGGGCACTATTGGAGATGAACGGGTCTGTGATTGAGGACGCCTGCTGGTTGCGACCACTGGATGATGCCGCTCACATCAACCTAGCGGAGTTGGATGCGGCGATAAAGGGAGTAAATATGGCACTCCAGTGGAAAGTTAAAGAATTGTGCTTACACACAGATTCGCTGTGCGTGTACCACTGGATAGTTGACACACTAACAGGCAAAGCGAGAGTGTGCACCAAGGCGGCTACCGAAATGCTAATCAGACGAAGGTTGGAGACACTAAGAAAGTTGGTGGAAGAGTACAACCTATCGGTGAACGCGGTGCTTGTCGCTTCCACCCGCAATCTTGCAGATAAACTCACCCGTGTGCCCCAGAGGTGGTTCGACGCAATGAAGAAAGAAGCCGAACCAGGATCGTTATGTGCTGCCTCTATTGAGGAGACGGATGAAATCAAGAGGGTACACCACGACACTGGACACCCCGGAGTGAGACGGACATATTATTCCGCACACTTAACCAACCCATCAATGTCCAAAAACAGAGTAGAATCAGTGGTCAAGGAATGCCAAATATGCCAGTCAATCGACCCGGCTCCCACCAAATGGCAGAAAGGTCGGCTGGAAGTCGACGGGACTTGGAGCCGGCTGGGCATGGACATAACCCACTATGGTGGTCAGCACTTTCTCACACTAATCGATTGCGGACCGACGAGGTTTGCGATCTGGCGACTGTTAACAGGACAAGACTCGGCTAGTGTCATCCGCCAATTAGAGTCTATATTTTACGAGCAGGGGCCACCCGAAGAGATTCTCACGGACAACGACACAGCCTTTTGCAGCAGGGAATTCAGGCGTTTCATGGACGAGTGGGGGACCCGGCTTAGACACAGGTGTGCGTATGTGCCGAGTGGCAACGGTATAGCAGAGCGGTGCCACCGAAGTGTGAAACGGATAGCAGCAAGGAAGCAATGCACGATTGCGGAGGCGGTATATAGGTACAATACAACGCCAAAGGATGACGTGACTGCTGAAAGTGCACCTGCTAATGCGATACATCGCTATCGAGTGCGTGTTAAGGGCATTGACGCCTGCCTGCTTAATCAGAAGAAGACGCAAGGACGGTACAAGTCAGGGGACACCGTCTGGGTAAGGCCTCCCAATAACCGATGCACGACCAGGTTCAGACAGAGACGGATCACCGCATAATCGGTGAGCAGGCTGTGCTGGTTGATGGTGTCCACGCCATGCAAGGGATGTCCAGCCCGCCCTTGATATAAACCAAATGGTGAACAGTGAAAGTAATGAATCATCCAGTGATGAAATGTGGATCCGGCCTATGGCTGAGAACCTCAGCACGGATGGTGATAGCTCCAGCACCACTTCTGAGAGCTCGGATGAAGATGAAGATGAAGCGCAGCCGGATGGTAGGACTGTGGACACTGACCCAGGTAGCTCGGAGGAAGATGAAGTGCAGCCGGATGGTAGGACTGTGGACACTGACCCGGGTGGCACTGGTGGAGATGAAGAAGCCAAGCTAATCCCCCTCCGTAGGAGCGCCCGCATCAAACGACCGCAATGCCGCATGTGTGATCTTGAGACCAGGGGGGGTGTAGAGTCGAAGAAAATGAAGGGAGGAAGCGCCCACGTGTCTGCGCGTCATGCCTTACCTTGGAACGCTCCTACGGTGTGCGTACGTGCATGGCCGAAACATAAAAGAAATTCCAAAATGGCGCCGTCCCCATCTTGTAGATTGTGCGATCATCACTGGGCCCAACGTGACCGTTCTTTGGCTGCTGATTGGCCGAGGACGAACGCCGGAAGGATAAAGGGAGTGTGTTTGGAACATGGGGCTGTCTTTTCTAGGATCGACGTCAGTGTGATCGTATCGGTGAACTGCTGCAGCCTTAAGAGTACTTTAGTGTGTGTGTGATTTTTTGGGACTTGCTCGTCTGCTGACTTTACAGGACTTTCTTTTCTGCTGATTCTACAGGACCTGCCCTTCTGCAGAACTTGGAACAAAACTTCAAGCCTTTTCTTTCTTTTCACACGTAGTCGCCTAAAAAGGTAGAATCCGACTTACTTGTGAAACGGCTTTAAAATCAAATTCATGAAACACTTTAAACGTTTAATAAGGTTGACACTGTAGACATACAAATATTGTAGAAGAAATAGCGATGTAGAAAAATGTTTGATAAAATGTGTTTTATATGTTTTACAACAATATTCTAACTCTCAGATTGATATGAACATTATCAGTCGTAAACTCATTATAATTGATTTTACTAATGTCGATATTAAATGAAGTTACTTCATTTGGTTGATTTAATATTTTATGTTCACTTTTTCTGAATTGATTAAGCAAAATTTATGAAAATGTAAAGATTAAAAAAATGGAAAAGTTTCCGGCATATCAAACAATAACTAAAAATATAAAATGACAACCGATTCGATTAGTTAACATCCAAGGTGTTATCGTGTCGATAATTAACATTAAACTTTAATCCATCTCTGAACACTAATAAGAATGTCTCCGGTAGATCAAACAATAAGTAAAAATATAAAATGGCAACTATCCAATGTGTCATCGTGTCGATAACTAATATTTTTAACTGTAAAGTCAAAGATAGACTACATAATATAGTTTATCTTCGAACAGTTTTGCTACAACTTGGTCTTGCAAAAAGTTGGTAGATTTTTCATTAATATAGTTGGTTTTATGACAATAATTATATTACTTACGAAATGAGGACTGGGGGTCAAATAAGGAGAAGCGAGAATACCGGAAGCTGTCGATAACGCATCCACAATGCGTTGTCTACTCTCCATGACTTATGACAATAATTATATTACTTGCTTGCAAGTTTACTTTATTTTCAAGTCATTCAAATATATTAAGAGTGAGTGTTTGTAATCTATCTAAATAATACTTTATTTTGAAGTCATTCAAATATATTAAGATTGAGTGTTTGTAATCCATCTAAATAATACTTTATGTTCAAGTCATTCAAATATATTAAGATTGAGTGTTTGTAATCCATCTAAATAATACTTTATTTTGAAGTCATTCAAATATATTAAGAGTGAGTGTTTGTAATCCATCTAAATAATACTTTATTTTGAAGTCATTCAAATATATTAAGATTGAGTGTTTGTAATCCATCTAAATAATACTTTATTTTGAAGTCATTCAAATATATTAAGATTGAGTGTTTGTAATCCATCTAAATAATACTTTATTTTCAAGTCATTCAAATATATTAAGAGTGAGTGTTTGTAATCAATCTAAATAATGCTTTATTTTCAAGTCATTCAAATATATTAAGAGTGAGTGTTTGTAATCCATCTAAATAATACTTTATTTTGAAGTCATTCAAATATATTAAGAGTTAGTGTTTTAAATCCATCTAAATAATACTTTATTTTAAAGTCATTCAAATATATTAAGAGTGAGTGTTTGTAATCAATCTAAAAAATACTTTATTTTGAAGTCATTCAAATATATTAAGAGTTAGTGTTTGTAATCCATCTAAATAATACTTTATTTTGAAGTCATTCAAATATATTAAGAGTGAGTGTTTGTAATCCATCTAAATAATGCTTTATTTTCAAGTCATTCAAATATATTAAGAGTGAGTGTTTGTAATCAATCTAAATAATACTTTATTTTCAAGTCATTCAAATATATTAAGAGTGAGTGTTTGTAATCCATCTAAATAATACTTTATTTTGAAGTCATTCAAATATATTAAGATTGAGTGTTTGTAATCCATCTAAATAATACTTTATTTTCAAGTCATTCAAATATATTAAGAGTGAGTGTTTGTAATCAATCTAAATAATGCTTTATTTTCAAGTCATTCAAATATATTAAGAGTGAGTGTTTGTAATCCATCTAAATAATACTTTATTTTGAAGTCATTCAAATATATTAAGAGTTAGTGTTTGTAATCCATCTAAATAATACTTTATTTTCAAGTCATTCAAATATATTAAGAGTGAGTGTTTGTAATCAATCTAAATAATACTTTATTTTCAAGTCATTCAAATATATTAAGATTGAGTGTTTGTAATCCATCTAAATAATGCTTTATTTTCAAGTCATTCAAATATATTAAGAGTGAGTGTTTGTAATCACTCTAAATAATACTTTATTTTGAAGTCATTCAAATATATTAAGATTGAGTGTTTGTAATCACTCTAAATAATACTTTATTTTCAAGTCATTCAAATATATTAAGATTGAGTGTTTGTAATCCATCTAAATAATGCTTTATTTTCAAGTCATTCAAATATATTAAGAGTGAGTGTTTGTAATCCATCTAAATAATACTTTATTTTGAAGTCATTCAAATATATTAAGAGTTAGTGTTTGTAATCCATCTAAATAATACTTTATTTTGAAGTCATTCAAATATATTAAGAGTGAGTGTTTGTAATCCATCTAAATAATGCTTTATTTTCAAGTCATTCAAATATATTAAGAGTGAGTGTTTGTAATCAATCTAAATAATACTTTATTTTCAAGTCATTCAAATATATTAAGAGTGAGTGTTTGTAATCCATCTAAATAATACTTTATTTTGAAGTCATTCAAATATATTAAGATTGAGTGTTTGTAATCCATCTAAATAATACTTTATTTTCAAGTCATTCAAATATATTAAGAGTGAGTGTTTGTAATCAATCTAAATAATGCTTTATTTTCAAGTCATTCAAATATATTAAGAGTGAGTGTTTGTAATCCATCTAAATAATACTTTATTTGGAAGTCATTCAAATATATTAAGAGTTAGTGTTTGTAATCCATCTAAATAATACTTTATTTTCAAGTCATTCAAATATATTAAGAGTGAGTGTTTGTAATCACTCTAAATAATACTTTATTTTCAAGTCATTCAAATATATTAAGATTGAGTGTTTGTAATCCATCTAAATAATACTTTATTTTGAAGTCATTCAAATATATTAAGAGTGAGTGTTTGTAATCCATCTAAATAATACTTTATTTTCAAGTCATTCAAATATATTAAGATTGAGTGTTTGTAATCACTCTAAATAATACTTTATTTTCAAGTCATTCAAATATATTAAGATTGAGTGTTTGTAATCCATCTAAATAATACTTTATTTTCAAGTCATTCAAATATATTAAGAGTGAGTGTTTGTAATCCATCTAAATAATGCTTTATTTTCAAGTCATTCAAATATATTAAGAGTGAGTGTTTGTAATCCATCTAAATAATACTTTATTTTGAAGTCATTCAAATATATTAAGATTGAGTGTTTGTAATCAATCTAAATAATACTTTATTTTCAAGTCATTCAAATATATTAAGATTGAGTGTTTGTAATCCATCTAAATAATACTTTATTTTCAAGTCATTCAAATATATTAAGAGTGAGTGTTTGTAATCAATCTAAATAATGCTTTATTTTCAAGTCATTCAAATATATTAAGATTGAGTGTTTGTAATCCATCTAAATAATACTTTATTTTGAAGTCATTCAAATATATTAAGAGTGAGTGGTTGTAATCCATCTAAATAATACTTTATTTTGAAGTCATTCAAATATATTAAGAGTGAGTGTTTGTAATCCATCTAAATAATACTTTATTTTTAAGTCATTCAAATATATTAAGAGTGAGTGTTTGTAATCACTCTAAATAATACTTTATTTTCAAGTCATTCAAATATATTAAGAGTGAGTGTTTGTAATCAATCTAAATAATACTTTATTTTGAAGTCATTCAAATATATTAAGAGTGAGTGTTTGTAATCCATCTAAATAATACTTTATTTTCAAGTCATTCAAATATATTAAGAGTGAGTGTTTGTAATCAATCTAAATAATACTTTATTTTGAAGTCATTCAAATATATTAAGAGTGAGTGTTTGTAATCCATCTAAATAATACTTTATTTTGAAGTCATTCAAATATATTAAGAGTGAGTGTTTGTAATCCATCTAAATAATACTTTATTTTGAAGTCATTCAAATATATTAAGAGTGAGTGTTTGTAATCCATCTAAATAATACTTTTTTTTCAAGTCATTCAAATATATTAAGAGTGAGTGTTTGTAATCAATCTAAATAATACTTTCTTTTCAAGTCATTCAAATATATTAAGAGTGAGTGTTTGTAATCCATCTAAATAATACTTTATTTTCAAGTCATTCAAATATATTAAGAGTGAGTGTTTGTAATCCATCTAAATAATACTTTATTTTCAAGTCATTCAAATATATTAAGAGTGAGTGTTTGTAATCCATCTAAATAATACTTTATTTTCAAGTCTTTCAAATATATTAAGAGTGAGTGTTTGTAATCAATCTAAATAATACTTTCTTTTCAAGTCATTCAAATATATTAAGAGTGAGTGTTTGTAATCCATCTAAATAATACTTTATTTTGAAGTCATTCAAATATATTAAGAGTGAGTGTTTGTAATCAATCTAAATAATACTTTATTTTCAAGTCATTCAAATATATTAAGAGTTAGTGTTTGTAATCCATCTAAATAATACTTTATTTTCAAGTCATTCAAATATATTAAGAGTGAGTGTTTGTAATCAATCTAAATAATACTTTCTTTTCAAGTCATTCAAATATATTAAGAGTGAGTGTTTGTAATCCATCTAAATAATACTTTATTTTCAAGTCATTCAAATATATTAAGAGTGAGTGTTTGTAATCCATCTAAATAATACTTTATTTTCAAGTCATTCAAATATATTAAGAGTGAGTGTTTGTAATCCATCTAAATAATACTTTATTTTGAAGTCATTCAAATATATTAAGAGTGAGTGTTTGTAATCCATCTAAATAATACTTTATTTTCAAGTCATTCAAATATATTAGGAGTGAGTGTTTGTAATCAATCTAAATAATACTTTATTTTCAAGTCATTCAAATATATTAAGAGTTAGTGTTATTAATCCATCTAAATAATACTTTATTTTCAAGTCATTCAAATATATTAAGAGTGAGTGTTTGTAATCAATCTAAATAATACTTTCTTTTCAAGTCATTCAAATATATTAAGAGTGAGTGTTTGTAATCAATCTTAATAATACTTTATTTTCAAGTCATTCAAATATATTAAGAGTGAGTGTTTGTAATCCATCTAAATAATACTTTATTTTCAAGTCATTCAAATATATTAAGAGTGAGTGTTTGTAATCAATCTAAATAATACTTTATTTTCAAGTCATTCAAATATATTAAGAGTGAGTGTTTGTAATCCATCTAAATAATACTTTATTTTGAAGTCATTCAAATATATTAAGATTGAGTGTTTGTAATCCATCTAAATAATGCTTTATTTTCAAGTCATTCAAATATATTAAGAGTGAGTGTTTGTAATCAATCTAAATAATACTTTATTTTCAAGTCATTCAAATATATTAAGAGTGAGTGTTTGTAATCCATCTAAATAATACTTTATTTTGAAGTCATTCAAATATATTAAGAGTGAGTGTTTGTAATCCATCTAAATAATACTTTATTTTCAAGTCATTCAAATATATTAAGAGTGAGTGTTTGTAATCCATCTAAATAATACTTTATTTTCAAGTCATTCAAATATATTAAGAGTGAGTGTTTGTAATCCATCTAAATAATACTTTATTTTCAAGTCATTCAAATATATTAAGAGTGAGTGTTTGTAATCAATCTAAATAATACTTTCTTTTCAAGTCATTCAAATATATTAAGAGTGAGTGTTTGTAATCCATCTAAATAATACTTTATTTTCAAGTCATTCAAATATATTAAGAGTGAGTGTTTGTAATCCATCTAAATAATACTTTATTTTCAAGTCATTCAAATATATTAAGAGTGAGTGTTTGTAATCCATCTAAATAATACTTTATTTTCAAGTCTTTCAAATATATTAAGAGTGAGTGTTTGTAATCAATCTAAATAATACTTTCTTTTCAAGTCATTCAAATATATTAAGAGTGAGTGTTTGTAATCCATCTAAATAATACTTTATTTTGAAGTCATTCAAATATATGAAGAGTGAGTGTTTGTAATCAATCTAAATAATACTTTATTTTCAAGTCATTCAAATATATTAAGAGTTAGTGTTTGTAATCCATCTAAATAATACTTTATTTTCAAGTCATTCAAATATATTAAGAGTGAGTGTTTGTAATCAATCTAAATAATACTTTCTTTTCAAGTCATTCAAATATATTAAGAGTGAGTGTTTGTAATCCATCTAAATAATACTTTATTTTCAAGTCATTCAAATATATTAAGAGTGAGTGTTTGTAATCCATCTAAATAATACTTTATTTTCAAGTCATTCAAATATATTAAGAGTGAGTGTTTGTAATCCATCTAAATAATACTTTATTTTGAAGTCATTCAAATATATTAAGAGTGAGTGTTTGTAATCCATCTAAATAATACTTTATTTTCAAGTCATTCAAATATATTAGGAGTGAGTGTTTGTAATCAATCTAAATAATACTTTATTTTCAAGTCATTCAAATATATTAAGAGTTAGTGTTATTAATCCATCTAAATAATACTTTATTTTCAAGTCATTCAAATATATTAAGAGTGAGTGTTTGTAATCAATCTAAATAATACTTTCTTTTCAAGTCATTCAAATATATTAAGAGTGAGTGTTTGTAATCAATCTTAATAATACTTTATTTTCAAGTCATTCAAATATATTAAGAGTGAGTGTTTGTAATCCATCTAAATAATACTTTATTTTCAAGTCATTCAAATATATTAAGAGTGAGTGTTTGTAATCAATCTAAATAATACTTTATTTTCAAGTCATTCAAATATATTAAGAGTGAGTGTTTGTAATCCATCTAAATAATACTTTATTTTCAAGTCATTCAAATATATTAAGATTGAGTGTTTGTAATCCATCTAAATAATACTTTATTTTCAAGTCATTCAAATATATTAAGAGTGAGTGTTTGTAATCAATCTAAATAATGCTTTATTTTCAAGTCATTCAAATATATTAAGAGTGAGTGTTTGTAATCCATCTAAATAATACTTTATTTGGAAGTCATTCAAATATATTAAGAGTTAGTGTTTGTAATCCATCTAAATAATACTTTATTTTCAAGTCATTCAAATATATTAAGAGTGAGTGTTTGTAATCACTCTACATAATACTTTATTTTCAAGTCATTCAAATATATTAAGATTGAGTGTTTGTAATCCATCTAAATAATACTTTATTTTCAAGTCATTCAAATATATTAAGAGTGAGTGTTTGTAATCAATCTAAATAATACTTTCTTTTCAAGTCATTCAAATATATTAAGAGTGAGTGTTTGTAATCCATCTAAATAATACTTTATTTTCAAGTCATTCAAATATATTAAGAGTGAGTGTTTGTAATCCATCTAAATAATACTTTATTTTCAAGTCTTTCAAATATATTAAGAGTGAGTGTTTGTAATCAATCTAAATAATACTTTCTTTTCAAGTCATTCAAATATATTAAGAGTGAGTGTTTGTAATCCATCTAAATAATACTTTATTTTGAAGTCATTCAAATATATGAAGAGTGAGTGTTTGTAATCAATCTAAATAATACTTTATTTTCAAGTCATTCAAATATATTAAGAGTTAGTGTTTGTAATCCATCTAAATAATACTTTATTTTCAAGTCATTCAAATATATTAAGAGTGAGTGTTTGTAATCAATCTAAATAATACTTTCTTTTCAAGTCATTCAAATATATTAAGAGTGAGTGTTTGTAATCCATCTAAATAATACTTTATTTTCAAGTCATTCAAATATATTAAGAGTGAGTGTTTGTAATCCATCTAAATAATACTTTATTTTCAAGTCATTCAAATATATTAAGAGTGAGTGTTTGTAATCCATCTAAATAATACTTTATTTTGAAGTCATTCAAATATATTAAGAGTGAGTGTTTGTAATCCATCTAAATAATACTTTATTTTCAAGTCATTCAAATATATTAGGAGTGAGTGTTTGTAATCAATCTAAATAATACTTTATTTTCAAGTCATTCAAATATATTAAGAGTTAGTGTTATTAATCCATCTAAATAATACTTTATTTTCAAGTCATTCAAATATATTAAGAGTGAGTGTTTGTAATCAATCTAAATAATACTTTCTTTTCAAGTCATTCAAATATATTAAGAGTGAGTGTTTGTAATCAATCTTAATAATACTTTATTTTCAAGTCATTCAAATATATTAAGAGTGAGTGTTTGTAATCCATCTAAATAATACTTTATTTTCAAGTCATTCAAATATATTAAGAGTGAGTGTTTGTAATCAATCTAAATAATACTTTATTTTCAAGTCATTCAAATATATTAAGAGTGAGTGTTTGTAATCCATCTAAATAATACTTTATTTTCAAGTCATTCAAATATATTAAGATTGAGTGTTTGTAATCCATCTAAATAATACTTTATTTTCAAGTCATTCAAATATATTAAGAGTGAGTGTTTGTAATCAATCTAAATAATGCTTTATTTTCAAGTCATTCAAATATATTAAGAGTGAGTGTTTGTAATCCATCTAAATAATACTTTATTTGGAAGTCATTCAAATATATTAAGAGTTAGTGTTTGTAATCCATCTAAATAATACTTTATTTTCAAGTCATTCAAATATATTAAGAGTGAGTGTTTGTAATCACTCTACATAATACTTTATTTTCAAGTCATTCAAATATATTAAGATTGAGTGTTTGTAATCCATCTAAATAATACTTTATTTTGAAGTCATTCAAATATATTAAGAGTGAGTGTTTGTAATCCATCTAAATAATACTTTATTTTCAAGTCATTCAAATATATTAAGAGTGAGTGTTTGTAATCCATCTAAATAATACTTTATTTTGAAGTCATTCAAATATATCAGGAGTGAGTGTTTGTAATCCATCTAAATAATACTTTATTTTCAAGTCATTCAAATATATTAAGAGTGAGTGTTTTTAATCCATCTAAATAATGCTTTATTTTGAAGTCATTCAAATATATTAAGAGTGAGTGTTTGTAATCCATCTAAATAATACTTTATTTTCAAGTCATTCAAATATATTAAGAGTGAGTGTTTGTAATCCATCTCAATAATGCTTTATTTTGAAGTCATTCAAATATATTAAGAGTGAGTGTTTGTAATCCATCTAAATAATACTTTATTTTGAAGTCATTCAAATATATTAAGAGTGAGTGTTTGTAATCCATCTAAATAATGCTTTATTTTGAAGTCATTCAAATATATTAAGAGTGAGTGTTTGTAATCCATCTAAATAATACTTTATTTTGAAGTCATTCAAATATATGAAGAGTGAGTGTTTGTAATCAATCTAAATAATACTTTATTTTCAAGTCATTCAAATATATTAAGAGTTAGTGTTTGTAATCCATCTAAATAATACTTTATTTTCAAGTCATTCAAATATATTAAGAGTGAGTGTTTGTAATCAATCTAAATAATACTTTCTTTTCAAGTCATTCAAATATATTAAGAGTGAGTGTTTGTAATCCATCTAAATAATACTTTATTTTCAAGTCATTCAAATATATTAAGAGTGAGTGTTTGTAATCCATCTAAATAATACTTTATTTTCAAGTCATTCAAATATATTAAGAGTGAGTGTTTGTAATCCATCTAAATAATACTTTATTTTGAAGTCATTCAAATATATGAAGAGTGAGTGTTTGTAATCAATCTAAATAATGCTTTATTTTCAAGTCATTCAAATATATTAAGAGTGAGTGTTTGTAATCCATCTAAATAATACTTTATTTGGAAGTCATTCAAATATATTAAGAGTTAGTGTTTGTAATCCATCTAAATAATACTTTATTTTCAAGTCATTCAAATATATTAAGAGTGAGTGTTTGTAATCACTCTACATAATACTTTATTTTCAAGTCATTCAAATATATTAAGATTGAGTGTTTGTAATCCATCTAAATAATACTTTATTTTGAAGTCATTCAAATATATTAAGAGTGAGTGTTTGTAATCCATCTAAATAATACTTTATTTTCAAGTCATTCAAATATATTAAGAGTGAGTGTTTGTAATCCATCTAAATAATACTTTATTTTGAAGTCATTCAAATATATCAGGAGTGAGTGTTTGTAATCCATCTAAATAATACTTTATTTTCAAGTCATTCAAATATATTAAGAGTGAGTGTTTTTAATCCATCTAAATAATGCTTTATTTTGAAGTCATTCAAATATATTAAGAGTGAGTGTTTGTAATCCATCTAAATAATACTTTATTTTCAAGTCATTCAAATATATTAAGAGTGAGTGTTTGTAATCCATCTCAATAATGCTTTATTTTGAAGTCATTCAAATATATTAAGAGTGAGTGTTTGTAATCCATCTAAATAATACTTTATTTTGAAGTCATTCAAATATATTAAGAGTGAGTGTTTGTAATCCATCTAAATAATGCTTTATTTTGAAGTCATTCAAATATATTAAGAGTGAGTGTTTGTAATCCATCTAAATAATACTTTATTTTGAAGTCATTCAAATATATTAAGAGTGAGTGTTTGTAATCCATCTAAATAATACTTTATTTTGAAGTCATTCAAATATATTAAGAGTGAGTGTTTTTAATCCATCTAAATAATACTTTATTTTCAAGTCATTCAAATATATTAAGAGTGAGTGTTTGTAATCACTCTAAATAATACTTTATTTTCAAGTCATTCAAATATATTAAGAGTGTGTGTTTGTAATCCATCTAAATAATACTTTATTTTGAAGTCATTCAAATATATTAAGAGTGAGTGTTTTTAATCCATCTACATAATACTTTATTTTCAAGTCATTCAAATATATTAAGAGTGAGTGTTTGTAATCCATCTAAATAATACTTTATTTTCAAGTCATTCAAATATATTAAGATTGAGTGTTTGTAATCCATCTAAATAATACTTTATTTTCAAGTCATTCAAATATATTAAGAGTGAGTGTTTGTAATCAATCTAAATAATACTTTATTTTCAAGTCATTCAAATATATTAAGAGTGAGTGTTTTTAATCCATCTTAATAATGCTTTATTTTGAAGTCATTCAAATATATTAAGAGTGAGTGTTTGTAATCCATCTAAATAATACTTTACTTTCAAGTCATTCAAATATATTAAGAGTGAGTGTTTGTAATCCATCTAAATAATCCTTTATTTTCATGTCATTAAAATATATTAAGAGTGAGTGTTTGTAATCCATCTAAATAATACTTTATTTTCAAGTCATTCAAATATACTAAGAGTGAGTGTTTGTAATCGATCTAAATAATACTTTATTTTGAAGTCATTCAAATATATTAAGAGTGAGTGTTTTTAATCCATCTAAATAATACTTTATTTTCAAGTCATTCAAATATATTAAGAGTAAGTGTTTGTAATCCATCTTAATAATACTTTATTTTGAAGTCATTCAAATATACTAAGAGTGGGTGTTTGTAATCCATCTAAATATTACTTTATTTTGAAGTCATTCAAATATATTAAGAGTGAGTGTTTGTAATCCATCTAAATAATGCTTTATTTTGAAGTCATTCAAATATTTTAAGAGTGAGTGTTTGTAATCCATCTAAATAATACTTTATTTTCATGTCATTCAAATATATTAAGAGTGAGTGTTTGTAATCCATCTAAGTAATACTTTATTTTCAAGTCATTCAAATATATTAAGAGTGAGTGTTTGTAATCCATCTAAATAATACTTTATTTTGAAGTCATTCAAATATATTAAGAGTGAGTGTTTGTAATCCATCTAAATAATACTTTATTTTCAAGTCATTCAAATATATTAAGAGTGAGTGTTTTTAATCCATCTAAATAATGCTTTATTTTGAAGTCATTCAAATATATTAAGAGTGAGTATTTGTAATCCATCTAAATAATACTTTATTTTCAAGTCATTCAAATATATTAAGAGTGAGTGTTTGTAATCCATCTCAATAATGCTTTATTTTGAAGTCATTCAAATATATTAAGAGTGAGTGTTTGTAATCCATCTAAATAATACTTTATTTTGAAGTCATTCAAATATATTAAGAGTGAGTGTTTGTAATCCATCTAAATAATGCTTTATTTTCAAGTCATTCAAATATATTAAGAGTGAGTGTTTGTAATCCATCTAAATAATACTTTATTTTGAAGTCATTCAAATATATTAAGAGTGAGTGTTTGTAATCCATCTAAATAATACTTTATTTTGAAGTCATTCAAATATATTAAGAGTGAGTGTTTTTAATCCATCTAAATAATACTTTATTTTCAAGTCATTCAAATATATTAAGAGTGAGTGTTTGTAATCACTCTAAATAATACTTTATTTTCAAGTCATTCAAATATATTAAGAGTGTGTTTTTGTAATCCATCTAAATAATACTTTATTTTGAAGTCATTCAAATATATTAAGAGTGAGTGTTTTTAATCCATCTACATAATACTTTATTTTCAAGTCATTCAAATATATTAAGAGTGAGTGTTTGTAATCCATCTAAATAATACTTTATTTTCAAGTCATTCAAATATATTAAGATTGAGTGTTTGTAATCCATCTAAATAATACTTTATTTTCAAGTCATTCAAAAATATTAAGAGTGAGTGTTTGTAATCCATCTAAATAATACTTTATTTTCAAGTCATTCAAATATATTAAGATTGAGTGTTTGTAATCCATCTAAATAATACTTTATTTTCAAGTCATTCAAATATATTAAGAGTGAGTGTTTGTAATCCATCTAAATAATACTTTATTTTCAAGTCATTCAAATATATTAAGATTGAGTGTTTGTAATCCATCTAAATAATACTTTATTTTGAAGTCATTCAAATATATTAAGATTGAGTGTTTGTAATCCATCTAAATAATACTTTATTTTCAAGTCATTCAAATATATTAAGAGTGAGTGTTTGTAATCCATCTAAGTAATACTTTATTTTCAAGTCATTCAAATATATTAAGAGTGAGTGTTTGTAATCCATCTAAATAATACTTTATTTTCAAGTCATTCAAATATATTAAGAGTGAGTGTTTGTAATCCATCTAAATAATACTTTATTTTCAAGTCATTCAAATATATTAAGAGTGAGTGTTTGTAATCCATCTAAATAATACTTTATTTTCAAGTCATTCAAATATATTAAGAGTGAGTGTTTGTAATCCATCTAAATAATACTTTATTTTCAAGTCATTCAAATATATTAAGAGTGAGTGTTTGTAATCCATCTAAATAATACTTTATTTTCAAGTCATTCAAATATATTAAGAGTGAGTGTTTGTAATCCATCTAAATAATACTTTATTTTCAAGTCATTCAAATATATTAAGAGTGAGTGTTTGTAATCCATCTAAATAATACTTTATTTTCAAGTCATTCAAATATATTAAGAGTGAGTGTTTGTAATCAATCTAAATAATACTTTATTTTCAAGTCATTCAAATATATTAAGAGTGAGTGTTTGTAATCCATCTAAATAATACTTTATTTTGAAGTCATTCAAATATATTAAGAGTGAGTGTTTGTAATCCATCTAAATAATACTTTATTTTGAAGTCATTCAAATATATTAAGAGTGAGTGTTTTTAATCCATCTAAATAATACTTTATTTTCAAGTCATTCAAATATATTAAGAGTGAGTGTTTGTAATCCATCTAAATAATACTTTATTTTCAAGTCATTCAAATATATTAAGAGTGAGTGTTTGTAATCAATCTAAATAATACTTTATTTTGAAGTCATTCAAATATATTAAGAGTGAGTGTTTGTAATCCATCTAAATAATACTTTATTTTCAAGTCATTCAAATATATTAAGAGTGAGTGTTTGTAATCCATCTAAATAATACTTTATTTTCAAGTCATTCAAATATATTAAGAGTGAGTGTTTGTAATCCATCTAAATAATACTTTATTTTCAAGTCATTCAAATATATTAAGAGTAAGTGTTTTTAATCCATCTAAATAATACTTTATTTTCAAGTCATTCAAATATATTAAGAGTGAGTGTTTGTAATCCATCTAAATAATACTTTATTTTCAAGTCATGCAAATATATTAAGAGTGAGTGTTTTTAATCCATCTAAATATTACTTTTTTTTCAAGTCATTCAAATATATTAAGAGTGAGTGTTTGTAATCCATCTCAATAATGCTTTATTTTGAAGTCATTCAAATATATTAAAAGTGAGTGTTTGTAATCCATCTAAATAATACTTTATTTTCAAGTCATTCAAATATATTAAGAGTGAGTGTTTGTAATCCATCTAAATAATACTTTATTTTCAAGTGATTCAAATATATTAAGAGTGAGTGTTTGTAATCCATCTAAATAATACTTTATTTTGAAGTCATTCAAATATATTAAGAGTGAGTGTTTTTAATTCATCTAAATAATACTTTATTTTCAAGTCATTCAAATATATTTAGAGTGAGTGTTTGTAATCTATCTAAATAATACTTTATTTTCAAGTCATTCAAATATATTAAGAGTCAGTGTTTTTTTTTTTTACACAGAGATCACCACTTATCAAGGCCCGGAAGCCACTCAGGGATAAGGGTTATTGCAAGTACATTACGTTAGTGAGGAGATTTGATGAAGTGTTTACTTAAGGGGGCGGTTCATTAGGAATTTGTTAACATTAGACTTGAAGACATCCAAGTTGTAGTCCGGAGGGAAGCAGGCAGATTGAACAGAGTTCCACAGGCGTGCAGTCCTAAGAAAGAAGCTTTGTTCGTGAAATCCGCGTTTTGATTTAGGCACAGATATAGAGTGGGGGAAATTTTTCACAGTGGATTCAGCTAGACGGGTGTTTTTCGTGAAAGATTTGCGAGGGGGGACCAGGGATTGGAGTTCAGACGAGCACCTGCCATGAAAATAACGATAAAACAAGGATAGGCTCGCAACGTCCTTTCTGTGGGAGAGGGGTTGCAGGGTAGAGAAAAGGGCATCCCCCACTAAACCACGAAGTCTATTTTGTACTCTGTCAAGGCATGATAGGCTGTTTTTGGCAGCTCCTGCCCAGATATGGCAACAGTATTCCATCCTTGGCCGTACTTGGCTTTTATATAGATAGAGAATTGCATCAGTAGTGAGATATCTTCTGGAGCGGTAGAAGGATCCCACCATCTTTCCAGCGACCTTGGCAACAGACTTGATGTACGTGTTCTATTTCAGATCAGGGGTAAAGGTCAAACCCAGAAGCTTGTCAAAACACGGGGCCACACCCAGACGAGAGCTATCCATCACAATTGATGCCAGCTGGGGATCAGAGCGTTGATGATGTAAGGATAGGAGTTTGGTTTTGGATGCATTAAAGGTAACTAGCCACATCTTCCCCCACTGAACCACGCGCTCGAGATCAGAGGAGAGAGACTCAGAGAGAACTTCGTCATTTACAGCCTTTGATGTGTTGCCGTAGATGGTCGTGTCATCAGCATAGATGTCAACGAATGATTTAAGTATGTGTTTAGGGAGGTCATTGATGTAGATCAGGAAGAGAGTTGGGCCCAGGATTGACCCCTGAGGGACTCCAGCATTTATATTGCAGGCCTCCGATTTTTGATCATCTACCACTACTCTTATGAGCCTATCGGAGAGAAAAGATTTCATGATTGAGAAAACATTTCCAGTTATACCGTAGCTGGAAATCTTGTGAAGTAGACCCTTATGCCATACCTTGTCGAAGGCCTTTGATATGTCAAGAGCAATTGCCCTAGAAAGGAAGCCTTTGTCAAGAGATTCACTAATCCTGTGGGATATAAACGTCAGCATATCTGCGGTAGATCTTGCAGAGTGGAAACCATATTGTGTGTCACTAAGAAGGTTATTCCTGCTGAGGTAGTTGACTATTTCTCTATTTAATATGGATTCCAGCAACTTACTCATAACGCAGAGAAGACTTATTAGTCTGTACTGAGAGGGAGATGACTTATCACCTGAATTCTTAAATACAGGGCAAACTGATGAGGTCTTCCAGGGGGTCGGAAAGCACTTCTCCTTAAGGCAGCGCTTAAATAGTTTCGTAAGTATGGGAGCAAGTTCTGGTTGAAGCTTTTTTAACACTATAATTGGGATGCCATCAGGGGCAGTTGCTTTACTGGACTCTAGGTTTTTTTTATTAGCTTGGCGACCTCATGCACGGATATTTGTATGTTACCTAGCTTGTTCTGTGTTATAGGAGGAAATATGGGGAGTTGATGGCCTTCGTCGCATAGGGTAGAATTAGCTGCAAAGTTCTTTGCAAATAGTTTGGCCTTGTCTGACGCTGACGAGATGACCTCTGGTCCATTGATAATGGTTGGGATAGAACGCACACTTCTGTTCAGGATCCTATTTGTTATTTGCCAAAACTGGTGGGAACCAAGCCGCTGATCAGCTACCTTGGATTTAACAGACTGGGCATATAGCTCTCTTGCATTTTTTATTACTCTTTTACATTGGTTTCTGGCGTTCCTGAAAGCAGCTTTAGTCTCAGTGCATCTATTACGTTGGAAGCTATGGAAAAAGTGATTTCTGTGCACGATAGCAGCAGCACATTCTGGGGAGAACCATGGCTGGCTGTTAGGTTTTTGTTGGAATTTTTTAGATGGTATGAATTGGTCTATGCCTACAATTAACCATTCGGTCAGATCTGATACTATAGAGGACACTTCCTTTTTAAACATGGAGTGCAGAGGTAAATCAGATATGAATGTACGGAAGCTATCCCAGTCAGCCATAGAGTATCGGTATACAGTACGGAGGAGGGGTACGTCTGGGGGCTTCTTACATTTCGTTTTTATCTTAACTGATACGACGGAGTGGTCGGAGGATCCTAGAGGAGAATGAACGGTACATGAACATAGCTCAGGGGACGTTGAGAGAAAAAGGTCTAAGAGGCTTGCATATTGATTGGGTGTATCGGGCACACGGGTGGGTTCGCGAACAATCTGAGTGAGGTCATAAGCAATGGCAAAATCATGACAAAACCTCCCCTCATCATCTGTCTTATTTGAATGGGTCAGCCATTCCACGTTATGGACGTTGAAGTCACCACAGATGTGGATGTTAGCCGAGGGATGTGAAGACAGTATGTGGTCTATTTTCTCAGATATGCTCTTAAAGATAGTAACTCCGCTGTTGTGGGGCCTATAGAGGGCAAATATAAATGCAGTGGTGATAGCAAGTGCAACCCTGAAGCACATATAGGGTAAATTAGGATCTTCTCTAGAGATATCCCTGCCACATGGGAAGCCATCCTTAATGTAGGCACATATTCCATACCCATGGCGATCTTGGGAGTCAGATTTAGCTGTTAAATTGGAATATCCATTAATTATGAACTCATCTAGGGAAGTGGTCGGCCCTATTCCAGTTTCACATAGAAATAATATGTCCGGTTCCGTCTCCTGTAATTGGGTTTCAACCTCTGGAAGGTTGGAACGTAGACCCCTGATATTGGAGAAGGAGACCTGGTAGTAGGGGTCTATGCTGGAAGATGGGGTTCTAGGTTTAATCGAGTTTTTATTCTGGAGATATTTCATGTTGAGGTTTGGGGATTTGTGGAATAGGTCGGTATACTTGGTTAGAGCAGTACAGAGAGGGAAAGTAAGAGAAAAATACAGGAAAATTTTTTTTTATTTGTAGCACACGAAAAGGTAAAGCCGTAACAATTACCCACTAGTATGGCATCGAGAGGCACCACCAGAGACTACTGCATGGTCCAGATCCACTCACCAAATGGCAATAAAGCAGTCCCAGTACTTTGCGCCTGCTGATAGGACAGCCTCCTTAGTGGTTAATCCAAGGTTCGGGTCCCTGACAATCAGGCGGATAACGTAAGCCCAGACAAAACGTTTGCCTCCAACACCCTTACTAGTGACATGGCAACAAGGACAGACAGAGACAGAAAAATATCCGACATCTCAGACTACTGGTCACCAAGTAGTACCGACCTTTGTAATCCATCTAAATAATACTTTATTTTCAAGTCATTCAAATATATTAAGAGTGAGTGTTTGTAATCCATCTAAATAATGCTTTATTTTCAAGTAATTCAAATATATTAAGAGTGAGTGTTTTTAATCCATCTAAATAATACTTTATTTTCAAGTCATTCAAATATATTAAGAGTGAGTGTTTGTATTCCATCTAAATAATACTTTATTTTCAAGGCATTCAAATATATTAAGAGTGAGTGTTTGTAATCCATCTACATAATACTTTATTTTCAAGTCATTCAAATATATTAAGAGTGAGTGTTTGTAATCCATCTAAATAATACTTTATTTTGAAGTCATTTAAATATATTAAGAGTGAGTGTTTGTAATCCATCTAAATAATACTTTATTTTCAAGTCATTCAAATATATTAAGATTGAGTGTTTGTAATCACTCTAAATAATACTTTATTTTCAAGTCATTCAAATATATTAAGAGTGAGTGTTTGTAATCCATCTAAATAATACTTTATTTTCAAGGCATTCAAATATATTAAGAGTGAGTGTTTGTAATCAATCTAAATAATACTTTATTTTCAAGTCATTCAAATATATTAAGAGTGAGTGTTTGTAATCACTCTAAATAATACTTTATTTTGAAGTCATTCAAATATATTAAGAGTGAGTGTTTGTAATCAATCTAAATAATACTTTATTTTGAAGTCATTCAAATATATTAAGAGTGAGTGTTTGTAATCAATCTAAATAATACTTTATTTTCAAGTCATTCAAATATATTAAGATTGAGTGTTTGTAATCCATCTAAATAATACTTTATTTTCAAGTCATTCCAATATATTAAGAGTGAGTGTTTGTAATCCATCTAAATAATACTTTATTTTCAAGTCATTCAAATATATTAAGAGTGAGTGTTTGTAATCAATCTAAATAATACTTTATTTTCAAGTCATTCAAATATATTAAGAGTGAGTGTTTGTAATCACTCTAAATAATACTTTATTTTCAAGTCATTCAAATATATTAAGAGTGAGTGTTTGTAATCAATCTAAATAATACTTTATTTTGAAGTCATTCAAATATATTAAGAGTGAGTGTTTTTAATCAATCTAAATAATACTTTATTTTCAAGTCATTCAAATATATTAAGAGTGAGTGTTTGTAATCCATCTAAATAATGCTTTATTTTCAAGTCATTCAAAAATATTAAGAGTGAGTGTTTGTAATCCATCTAAATAATACTTTATTTTCAAGTCATTCAAATATATTAAGAGTGAGTGTTTGTAATCCATCTAAATAATACTTTATTTTCAAGTCATTCAAATATATTAAGAGTGAATGTTTGTAATCCATCTAAATAATACGTTTTTTTCAAGTCATTCAAATATATTAAGAGTGAGTGTTTGTAATCCATCTAAATAATACTTTATTTTGAAGTCATTCAAATATATTAAGAGTTAGTGTTTGTAATACATCTAAATAATGCTTTATTTTGAAGTCATTCAAATATATTAAGAGTGAGTGTTTGTAATCCATCTAAATAATGCTTTATTTTCAAGTCATTCAAATATATTAAGATTGAGTGTTTGTAATCACTCTAAATAATACTTTATTTTCAAGTCATTCAAATATATTAAGAGTGAGTGTTTGTAATCCATCTAAATAATACTTTATTTTCAAGTCATTCAAATATATTAAGAGTGAGTGTTTGTAATCCATCTAAATAATACTTTATTTTGAAGTCATTCAAATATATTAAGAGTGAGTGTTTGTAATCAATCTAAATAATACTTTATTTTCAAGTCATTCAAATATATTAAGAGTGAGTGTTTGTAATCCATCTTAATAATACTTTATTTTCAAGTCATTCAAATATATTAAGAGTGAGTGTTTGTAATCCATCTAAATAATACTTTATTTTCAAGTCATTCAAATATATTAAGAGTGAGTGTTTGTAATCCATCTAAATAATACTTTCTTTTGAAGTCATTCAAATATATTAAGAGTGAGTGTTTGTAATCCAGCTAAATAATACTTTATTTTGAAGTCATTCAAATATATTAAGAGTGAGTGTTTGTAATCAATCTAAATAATACTTTATTTTCAAGTCATTCAAATATATTAAGAGTGAGTGTTTGTAATCCATCTAAATAATACTTTATTTTCAAGTCATTCAAATATATTAAGAGTGAGTGTTTGTAATCCATCTAAATAATACTTTATTTTCAAGTCATTCAAATATATTAAGAGTGAGTGTTTGTAATCCATCTAAATAATACTTTATTTTGAAATCATTCAAATATATTAAGAGTGAGTGTTTGTAATCAATCTAAATAATACTTTATTTTCAAGTCATTCAAATATATTAAGAGTGAGTGTTTGTAATCAATCTAAATAATACTTTATTTTCAAGTCATTCAAATATATTAAGAGTGAGTGTTTGTAATCACTCTAAATAATACTTTATTTTGAAGTCATTCAAATATATTAAGAGTGAGTGTTTCTAATCACTCTAAATAATACTTTATTTTGAAGTCATTCAAATATATTAAGATTGAGTGTTTGTAATCCATCTAAATAATACTTTATTTTCAAGTCATTCAAATATATTAAGAGTGAGTGTTTGTAATCAATCTAAATAATACTTTATTTTGAAGTCATTCAAATATATTAAGAGTGAGTGTTTGTAATCAATCTAAATAATACTTTATTTTCAAGTCATTCAAATATATTAAGAGTGATTGTTTGTAATCCATCTAAAAAATACTTTATTTTCAAGTCATTCAAATATATTAAGAGTGAGTGTTTGTAATCAATCTAAATAATACTTTATTTTGAAGTCATTCAAATATATTAAGAGTGAGTGTTTGTAATCAATCTAAATAATACTTTATTTTCAAGTCATTCAAATATATTAAGAGTGAGTGTTTGTAATCCATCTAAATAATACTTTATTTTCAAGTCATTCAAATATATTAAGAGTGAGTGTTTGTAATCCATCTAAATAATACTTTATTTTCAAGTCATTCAAATATATTAAGATTGAGTGTTTGTAATCCATCTAAATAATACTTTATTTTGAAGTCATTCAAATATATTAAGAGTGAGTGTTTGTAATCAATCTAAATAATACTTTATTTTCAAGTCATTCAAATATATTAAGAGTGATTGTTTGTAATCCATCTAAATAATACTTTATTTTCAAGTCATTCAAATATATTAAGATTGAGTGTTTGTAATCCATCTAAATAATACTTTATTTTCAAGTCATTCAAATATATTAAGAGTGAGTGTTTGTAATCAATCTAAATAATACTTTATTTTCAAGTCATTCAAATATATTAAGAGTGAGTGTTTGTAATCAATCTAAATAATACTTTATTTTGAAGTCATTCAAATATATTAAGAGTGAGTGTTTTTAATCAATCTAAATAATACTTTATTTTCAAGTCATTCAAATATATTAAGAGTGAGTGTTTGTAATCCATCTAAATAATGCTTTATTTTCAAGTCATTCAAAAATATTAAGAGTGAGTGTTTGTAATCCATCTAAATAATACTTTATTTTCAAGTCATTCAAATATATTAAGAGTGAGTGTTTGTAATCCATCTAAATAATACTTTATTTTTAAGTCATTCAAATATATTAAGAGTGAGTGTTTGTAATCCATCTAAATAATACTTTATTTTCAAGTCATTCAAAAATATTAAGAGTGATTGTTTGTAATCCATCTAAATAATACTTTATTTTGAAGTCATTCAAATATATTAAGAGTGAGTGTTTGTAATCCATCTAAATAATACTTTATTTTCAAGTCATTCAAATATATTAAGAGTTAGTGTTTGTAATCCATCTAAATAATACTTTATTTGGAAGTCATTCAAATTTATTAAGAGTGAGTGTTTGTAATCCATCTAAATAATACTTTATTTTGAAGTCATTCAAATTTATTAAGAGTGAGTGTTTGTAATCCATCTAAATAATGCTTTATTTTCAAGTCATTCAAATATATTAAGAGTGAGTGTTTGTAATCACTCTAAATAATACTTTATTTTCAAGTCATTCAAATATATTAAGATTGAGTGTTTGTAATCACTCTAAATAATACTTTATTTTCAAGTCATTCAAATATATTAAGAGTGAGTGTTTGTAATCCATCTAAATAATACTTTATTTTCAAGTCATTCAAATATATTAAGAGTGAGTGTTTGTAATCCATCTAAATAATACTTTATTTTGAAGTCATTCAAATATATTAAGAGTGAGTGTTTGTAATCAATCTAAATAATACTTTATTTTCAAGTCATTCAAATATATTAAGAGTGAGTGTTTGTAATCCATCTAAATAATACTTTATTTTCAAGTTATTCAAATATATTAAGAGTGAGTGTTTGTAATCCATCTAAATAATACTTTATTTTCAAGTCATTCAAATATATTAAGAGTGAGTGTTTGTAATCCATCTAAATAATACTTTATTTTCAAGTCATTCAAATATATTAAGAGTGAGTGTTTGTAATCCATCTAAATAATACTTTATTTTCAAGTCATTCAAATATATTAAGAGTGAGTGTTTGTAATCAATCTAAATAATACTTTATTTTCAAGTCATTCAAATATATTAAGAGTGAGTGTTTGTAATCCATCTAAATAATACTTTATTTTCAAGTCATTCAAATATATTAAGAGTGAGTGTTTGTAATCCATCTAAATAATACTTTATTTTCAAGTCATTCAAATATATTAAGAGTGAGTGTTTGTAATCCATCTAAATAATACTTTATTTTGAAATCATTCAAATATATTAAGAGTGAGTGTTTGTAATCAATCTAAATAATACTTTATTTTCAAGTCATTCAAATATATTAAGAGTGAGTGTTTGTAATCAATCTAAATAATACTTTATTTTCAAGTCATTCAAATATATTAAGAGTGAGTGTTTGTAATCACTCTAAATAATACTTTATTTTGAAGTCATTCAAATATATTAAGAGTGAGTGTTTCTAATCACTCTAAATAATACTTTATTTTGAAGTCATTCAAATATATTAAGATTGAGTGTTTGTAATCCATCTAAATAATACTTTATTTTCAAGTCATTCAAATATATTAAGAGTGAGTGTTTGTAATCAATCTAAATAATACTTTATTTTGAAGTCATTCAAATATATTAAGAGTGAGTGTTTGTAATCAATCTAAATAATACTTTATTTTCAAGTCATTCAAATATATTAAGAGTGATTGTTTGTAATCCATCTAAAAAATACTTTATTTTCAAGTCATTCAAATATATTAAGAGTGAGTGTTTGTAATCAATCTAAATAATACTTTATTTTGAAGTCATTCAAATATATTAAGAGTGAGTGTTTGTAATCAATCTAAATAATACTTTATTTTCAAGTCATTCAAATATATTAAGAGTGAGTGTTTGTAATCCATCTAAATAATACTTTATTTTCAAGTCATTCAAATATATTAAGAGTGAGTGTTTGTAATCCATCTAAATAATACTTTATTTTCAAGTCATTCAAATATATTAAGATTGAGTGTTTGTAATCCATCTAAATAATACTTTATTTTGAAGTCATTCAAATATATTAAGAGTGAGTGTTTGTAATCAATCTAAATAATACTTTATTTTCAAGTCATTCAAATATATTAAGAGTGATTGTTTGTAATCCATCTAAATAATACTTTATTTTCAAGTCATTCAAATATATTAAGAGTGAGTGTTTGTAATCCATCTAAATAATACTTTATTTTCAAGTCATTCAAATATATTAAGAGTGAGTGTTTGTAATCAATCTAAATAATACTTTATTTTCAAGTCATTCAAATATATTAAGAGTGAGTGTTTGTAATCAATCTAAATAATACTTTATTGTGAAGTCATTCAAATATATTAAGAGTGAGTGTTTTTAATCAATCTAAATAATACTTTATTTTCAAGTCATTCAAATATATTAAGAGTGAGTGTTTGTAATCCATCTAAATAATGCTTTATTTTCAAGTCATTCAAAAATATTAAGAGTGAGTGTTTGTAATCCATCTAAATAATTCTTTATTTTCAAGTCATTCAAATATATTAAGAGTGAGTGTTTGTAATCCATCTAAATAATACTTTATTTTTAAGTCATTCAAATATATTAAGAGTGAGTGTTTGTAATCCATCTAAATAATACTTTATTTTCAAGTCATTCAAAAATATTAAGAGTGAGTGTTTGTAATCCATCTAAATAATACTTTATTTTGAAGTCATTCAAATATATTAAGAGTGAGTGTTTGTAATCCATCTAAATAATACTTTATTTTCAAGTCATTCAAATATATTAAGAGTTAGTGTTTGTAATCCATCAAAATAATACTTTATTTTGAAGTCATTCAAATATATTAAGAGTGAGTGTTTGTAATCCATCTAAATAATGCTTTATTTTCAAGTCATTCAAATATATTAAGAGTGAATGTTTGTAATCCATCTAAATAATACGTTATTTTCAAGTCATTCAAATATATTAAGAGTGAGTGTTTGTAATCCATCTAAATAATACTTTATTTTGAAGTCATTCAAATATATTAAGAGTTAGTGTTTGTAATACATCTAAATAATACTTTATTTTGAAGTCATTCAAATATATTAAGAGTGAGTGTTTGTAATCCATCTAAATAATGCTTTATTTTCAAGTCATTCAAATATATTAAGAGTGAGTGTTTGTAATCCATCCAAATAATACTTTATTTTCAAGTCATTCAAATATATTAAGATTGAGTGTTTGTAATCCATCTAAATAATACTTTATTTTCAAGTCATTCAAATATATTAAGAGTGAGTGTTTGTAATCACTCTAAATAATACTTTATTTTCAAGTCATTCAAATATATTAAGATTGAGTGTTTGTAATCACTCTAAATAATACTTTATTTTCAAGTCATTCAAATATATTAAGAGTGAGTGTTTGTAATCCATCTAAATAATACTTTATTTTCAAGTCATTCAAATATATTAAGAGTGAGTGTTTGTAATCCATCTAAATAATACTTTATTTTGAAGTCATTCAAATATATTAAGAGTGAGTGTTTGTAATCAATCTAAATAATACTTTATTTTCAAGTCATTCAAATATATTAAGAGTGAGTGTTTGTAATCCATCTAAATAATACTTTATTTTCAAGTCATTCAAATATATTAAGAGTGAGTGTTTGTAATCCATCTAAATAATACTTTATTTTCAAGTCATTCAAATATATTAAGAGTGAGTGTTTGTAATCCATCTAAATAATACTTTATTTTGAAGTCATTCAAATATATTAAGAGTGAGTGTTTGTAATCCATCTAAATAATACTTTATTTTGAAGTCATTCAAATATATTAAGAGTGAGTGTTTGTAATCAATCTAAATAATACTTTATTTTCAAGTCATTCAAATATATTAAGAGTGAGTGTTTGTAATCCATCTAAATAATACTTTATTTTCAAGTCATTCAAATATATTAAGAGTGAGTGTTTGTAATCCATCTAAATAATACTTTATTTTCAAGTCATTCAAATATATTAAGAGTGAGTGTTTGTAATCCATCTAAATAATACTTTATTTTGAAGTCATTCAAATATATTAAGAGTGAGTGTTTGTAATCAATCTAAATAATACTTTATTTTCAAGTCATTCAAATATATTAAGAGTGAGTGTTTGTAATCACTCTAAATAATACTTTATTTTCAAGTCATTCAAATATATTAAGAGTGAGTGTTTGTAATCACTCTAAATAATACTTTATTTTGAAGTCATTCAAATATATTAAGAGTGAGTGTTTCTAATCACTCTAAATAATACTTTATTTTGAAGTCATTCAAATATATTAAGATTGAGTGTTTGTAATCCATCTAAATAATACTTTATTTTCAAGTCATTCAAATATATTAAGAGTGAGTGTTTGTAATCAATCTAAATAATACTTTATTTTGAAGTCATTCAAATATATTAAGAGTGAGTGTTTGTAATCAATCTAAATAATACTTTATTTTCAAGTCATTCAAATATATTAAGAGTGATTGTTTGTAATCCATCTAAAAAATACTTTATTTTCAAGTCATTCAAATATATTAAGAGTGAGTGTTTGTAATCAATCTAAATAATACTTTATTTTGAAGTCATTCAAATATATTAAGAGTGAGTGTTTGTAATCAATCTAAATAATACTTTATTTTCAAGTCATTCAAATATATTAAGAGTGATTGTTTGTAATCCATCTAAATAATACTTTATTTTCAAGTCATTCAAATATATTAAGAGTGAGTGTTTGTAATCAATCTAAATAATACTTTATTTTCAAGTCATTCAAATATATTAAGATTGAGTGTTTGTAATCCATCTAAATAATACTTTATTTTGAAGTCATTCAAATATATTAAGAGTGAGTGTTTGTAATCAATCTAAATAATACTTTATTTTCAAGTCATTCAAATATATTAAGAGTTAGTGTTTGTAATCCATCTAAATAATACTTTATTTTCAAGTCATTCAAATATATTAAGAGTGAGTGTTTGTAATCCATCTAAATAATACTTTATTTTCAAGTCATTCAAATATATTAAGAGTGAGTGTTTGTAATCAATCTAAATAATACTTTATTTTCAAGTCATTCAAATATATTAAGAGTGAGTGTTTGTAATCACTCTAAATAATACTTTATTTTCAAGTCATTCAAATATATTAAGAGTGAGTGTTTGTAATCAATCTAAATAATACTTTATTTTGAAGTCATTCAAATATATTAAGAGTGAGTGTTTGTAATCAATCTAAATAATACTTTATTTTCAAGTCATTCAAATATATTAAGAGTGAGTGTTTGTAATCCATCTAAATAATGCTTTATTTTCAAGTCATTCAAAAATATTAAGAGTGAGTGTTTGTAATCCATCTAAATAATACTTTATTTTCAAGTCATTCAAATATATTAAGAGTGAGTGTTTGTAATCCATCTAAATAATACTTTATTTTTAAGTCATTCAAATATATTAAGAGTGAGTGTTTGTAATCCATCTAAATAATACTTTATTTTCAAGTCATTCAAAAATATTAAGAGTGAGTGTTTGTAATCCATCTAAATAATACTTTATTTTCAAGTCATTCAAATATATTAAGAGTGAGTGTTTGTAATCCATCTAAACAATACTTTATTTTCAAGTCATTCAAATATATTAAGAGTTAGTGTTTGTAATCCATCTAAATAATACTTTATTTGGAAGTCATTCAAATATATTAAGAGTTAGTGTTTGTAATCCATCTAAATAATACTTTATTTTGAAGCCATTCAAATATATTAAGAGTGAGTGTTTGTAATCCATCTAAATAATGCTTTATTTTCAAGTCATTCAAATATATTAAGAGTGAATGTTTGTAATCCATCTAAATAATACTTTATTTTCAAGTCATTCAAATATATTAAGAGTGAGTGTTTGTAATCCATCTAAATAATACTTTATTTTGAAGTCATTCAAATATATTAAGAGTTAGTGTTTGTAATACATCTAAATAATACTTTATTTTGAAGTCATTCAAATATATTAAGAGTGAGTGTTTGTAATCCATCTAAATAATGCTTTATTTTCAAGTCATTCAAATATATTAAGAGTGAGTGTTTGTAATCCATCCAAATAATACTTTATTTTCAAGTCATTCAAATATATTAAGATTGAGTGTTTGTAATCCATCTAAATAATACTTTATTTTCAAGTCATTCAAATATATTAAGAGTGAGTGTTTGTAATCACTCTAAATAATACTTTATTTTCAAGTCATTCAAATATATTAAGAGTGAGTGTTTGTAATCACTCTAAATAATACTTTATTTTCAAGTCATTCAAATATATTAAGAGTGAGTGTTTGTAATCAATCTAAATAATACTTTATTTTGAAGTCATTCAAATATATTAAGAGTGAGTGTTTGTAATCAATCTAAATAATACTTTTTTTTCAAGTCATTCAAATATATTAAGAGTGAGTGTTTGTAATCCATCTAAATAATGCTTTATTTTCAAGTCATTCAAAAATATTAAGAGTGAGTGTTTGTAATCCATCTAAATAATACTTTATTTTCAAGTCATTCAAATATATTAAGAGTGAGTGTTTGTAATCCATCTAAATAATACTTTATTTTTAAGTCATTCAAATATATTAAGAGTGAGTGTTTGTAATCCATCTAAATAATACTTTATTTTCAAGTCATTAAAAAATATTAAGAGTGAGTGTTTGTAATCCATCTAAATAATACTTTATTTTGAAGTCATTCAAATATATTAAGAGTGAGTGTTTGTAATCCATCTAAACAATACTTTATTTTCAAGTCATTCAAATATATTAAGAGTTAGTGTTTGTAATCCATCTAAATAATACTTTATTTGGAAGTCATTCAAATATATTAAGAGTTAGTGTTTGTAATCCATCTAAATAATACTTTATTTTGAAGTCATTCAAATATATTAAGAGTGAGTGTTTGTAATCCATCTAAATAATGCTTTATTTTCAAGTCATTCAAATATATTAAGAGTGAATGTTTGTAATCCATCTAAATAATACTTTATTTTCAAGTCATTCAAATATATTAAGAGTGAGTGTTTGTAATCCATCTAAATAATACTTTATTTTGAAGTCATTCAAATATATTAAGAGTTAGTGTTTGTAATACATCTAAATAATACTTTATTTTGAAGTCATTCAAATATATTAAGAGTGAGTGTTTGTAATCCATCTAAATAATGCTTTATTTTCAAGTCATTCAAATATATTAAGAGTGAGTGTTTGTAATCCATCCAAATAATACTTTATTTTCAAGTCATTCAAATATATTAAGATTGAGTGTTTGTAATCCATCTAAATAATACTTTATTTTCAAGTCATTCAAATATATTAAGAGTGAGTGTTTGTAATCACTCTAAATAATACTTTATTTTCAAGTCATTCAAATATATTAAGAGTGAGTGTTTGTAATCACTCTAAATAATACTTTATTTTCAAGTCATTCAAATATATTAAGAGTGAGTGTTTGTAATCCATCTAAATAATACTTTATTTTCAAGTCATTCAAATATATTAAGAGTGAGTGTTTGTAATCAATCTAAATAATACTTTATTTTCAAGTCATTCAAATATATTAAGAGTGAGTGTTTGTAATCCATCTAAATAATACTTTATTTTGAGGTCATTCAAATATATTAAGAGTGAGTGTTTGTAATCAATCTAAATAATACTTTATTTTCAAGTCATTCAAATATATTAAGAGTGAGTGTTTGTAATCAATCTAAATAATACTTTATTTTGAAGTCATTCAAATATATTAAGAGTGAGTGTTTGTAATCACTCTAAATAATACTTTATTTTGAAGTCATTCAAATATATTAAGAGTGAGTGTTTCTAATCACTCTAAATAATACTTTATTTTGAAGTCATTCAAATATATTAAGATTGAGTGTTTGTAATCCATCTAAATAATACTTTATTTTGAAGTCATTCAAATATATTAAGAGTGAGTGTTTGTAATCAATCCAAATAATACTTTATTTTCAAGTCATTCAAATATATTAAGAGTGATTGTTTGTACTCCATCTAAATAATACTTTATTTTCAAGTCATTCAAATATATTAAGAGTGAGTGTTTGTAATCAATCTAAATAATACTTTATTTTGAAGTCATTCAAATATATTAAGAGTGAGTGTTTGTAATCAATCTAAATAATACTTTATTTTCAAGTCATTCAAATATAGTAAGAGTGAGTGTTTGTAATCCATCTAAATAATACTTTATTTTCAAGTCATTCAAATATATTAAGAGTGATTGTTTGTAATCCATCTAAATAATACTTTATTTTCAAGTCATTCAAATATATTAAGAGTGAGTGTTTGTAATCCATCTAAATAATACTTTATTTTCAAGTTATTCAAATATATTAAGATTGAGTGTTTGTAATCCATCTAAATAATACTTTATTTTGAAGTAATTCAAATATATTAAGAGTGAGTGTTTGTAATCAATCTAAATAATACTTTATTTTCAAGTCATTCAAATATATTAAGAGTGATTGTTTGTAATCCATCTAAATAATACTTTATTTTCAAGTCATTCAAATATATTAAGAGTGAGTGTTTGTAATCAATCTAAATAATACTTTATTTTGAAGTCATTCAAATATATTAAGAGTGAGTGTTTGTAATCAATCTAAATAATACTTTATTTTAAAGTCATTCAAATATATTAAGAGTGAGTGTTTGTAATCCATCTAAATAATACTTTATTTTCAAGTCATTCAAATATATTAAGAGTGATTGTTTGTTATCCATCTAAATAATACTTTATTTTCAAGTCATTCAAATATATTAAGAGTGAGTGTTTGTAATCCATCTAAATAATACTTTATTTTCAAGTCATTCAAATATATTAAGATTGAGTGTTTGTAATCCATCTAAATAATACTTTATTTTGAAGTCATTCAAATATATTAAGAGTGAGTGTTTGTAATCAATCTAAATAATACTTTATTTTCAAGTCATTCAAATATATTAAGAGTGATTGTTTGTAATCCATCTAAATAATACTTTATTTTCAAGTCATTCAAATATATTAAGAGTGAGTGTTTGTAATCCATCTAAATAATACTTTATTTTCAAGTCATTCAAATATATTAAGAGTGAGTGTTTTTAATCCATCTAAATAATACTTTATTTTCAAGTCATTCAAATATATTAAGAGTGAGTGTTTGTAATCAATCGAAATAATACTTTATTTTGAAGTCATTCAAATATATTAAGAGTGAGTGTTTGTAATCAATCTAAATAATACTTTATTTTCAAGTTATTCAAATATATTAAGAGTGAGTGTTTGTAATCAATCTAAATAATACTTTATTTTGAAGTCATTCAAATATATTAAGAGTGAGTGTTTGTAATCCATCTAAATAATACTTTATTTTCAAGTCATTCAAATATATTAAGAGTGAGTGTTTGTAATCCATCTAAATAATACTTTATTTTCAAGTTATTCAAATATATTAAGAGTGAGTGTTTGTAATCACTCTAAATAATACTTTATTTTCAAGTCATTCAAATATATTAAGAGTGAGTGTTTGTAATCCATCTAAATAATACTTTATTTTCAAGTCATTCAAATATATTAAGAGTGAGTGTTTGTAATCCATCTAAATAATACTTTATTTTCAAGTCATTCAAATATATTAAGAGTGAGTGTTTGTAATCCATCTAAATAATACTTTATTTTCAAGTCATTCAAATATATTAAGAGTAAGTTTTTGTAATCCATCTAAATAATACTTTATTTTGAAGTCATTCAATATATTAAGAGTGAGTGTTTGTAATCAATCTAAATAATACTTTATTTTCAAGTCATTCAAATATATTAAGAGTGATTGTTTGTAATCCATCTAAATAATACTTTATTTTCAAGTCATTCAAATATATTAAGAGTAGGTGTTTGTAATCCATCTAAATAATACTTTATTTTCAAGTCATTCAAATATATTAAGAGTAGGTGTTTGTAATCCATCTAAATAATACTTTATTTTCAAGTCATTCAAATATATTAAGAGTGAGTGTTTGTAATCAATCTAAATAATACTTTATTTTCAAGTCATTCAAATATATTAAGAGTGAGTGTTTGTAATCCATCTAAATAATACTTTATTTTCAAGTCATTCAAATATATTAAGAGTAGGTGTTTGTAATCCATCTAAATAATACTTTATTTTCAAGTCATTCAAATATATTAAGAGTAGGTGTTTGTAATCCATCTAAATAATACTTTATTTTCAAGTCATTCAAATATATTAAGAGTAAGTGTTTGTAATCAATCTAAATAATACTTTATTTTCAAGTCATTCAAATATATTAAGAGTGAGTGTTGGTAATCAATCTAAATAATACTTTATTTTCAAGTCATTCAAATATATTAAGAGTGAGTGTTTGTAATCCATCTAAATAATACTTTATTTTCAAGTCATTCAAATATATTAAGAGTAGGTGTTTGTAATCCATCTAAATAATACTTTATTTTCAAGTCATTCAAATATATTAAGAGTAGGTGTTTGTAATCCATCTAAATAATACTTTATTTTCAAGTCATTCAAATATATTAAGAGTAAGTGTTTGTAATCAATCTAAATAATACTTTATTTTCAAGTCATTCAAATATATTAAGAGTGAGTGTTGGTAATCAATCTAAATAATACTTTATTTTCAAGTCATTCAAATATATTAAGAGTGAGTGTTTGTAATCCATCTAAATAATACTTTATTTTCAAGTCATTCAAATATATTAAGAGTGAGTGTTTGTAATCAATCTAAATAATACTTTATTTTCAAGTCATTCAAATATATTAAGAGTGAGTGTTTGTAATCACTCTAAATAATACTTTATTTTCAAGTCATTCAAATATATTAAGAGTGAGTGTTTGTAATCCATCTAAATAATACTTTATTTTCAAGTCATTCAAATATATTAAGAGTGAGTGTTTGTAATCCATCTAAATAATACTTTATTTTCAAGTCATTCAAATATATTAAGAGTGAGTGTTTGTAATCCATCTAAATAATACTTTATTTTCAAGTCATTCAAATATATTAAGAGTGAGTGTTTGTAATCAATCTAAATAATACTTTATTTTGAAGTCATTCAAATATATTAAGAGTGAGTGTTTGTAATCAATCTAAATAATACTTTATTTTCAAGTTATTCAAATATATTAAGAGTGAGTGTTTGTAATCAATCTAAATAATACTTTATTTTGAAGTCATTCAAATATATTAAGAGTGAGTGTTTGTAATCCATCTAAATAATACTTTATTTTCAAGTCATTCAAATATATTAAGAGTGAGTGTTTGTAATCCATCTAAATAATACTTTATTTTCAAGTTATTCAAATATATTAAGAGTGAGTGTTTGTAATCACTCTAAATAATACTTTATTTTCAAGTCATTCAAATATATTAAGAGTGAGTGTTTGTAATCCATCTAAATAATACTTTATTTTCAAGTCATTCAAATATATTAAGAGTGAGTGTTTGTAATCCATCTAAATAATACTTTATTTTCAAGTCATTCAAATATATTAAGAGTGAGTGTTTGTAATCCATCTAAATAATACTTTATTTTCAAGTCATTCAAATATATTAAGAGTAAGTTTTTGTAATCCATCTAAATAATACTTTATTTTGAAGTCATTCAAATATATTAAGAGTGAGTGTTTGTAATCAATCTAAATAATACTTTATTTTCAAGTCATTCAAATATATTAAGAGTAGGTGTTTGTAATCCATCTAAATAATACTTTATTTTCAAGTCATTCAAATATATTAAGAGTAGGTGTTTGTAATCCATCTAAATAATACTTTATTTTCAAGTCATTCAAATATATTAAGAGTAAGTGTTTGTAATCAATCTAAATAATACTTTATTTTCAAGTCATTCAAATATATTAAGAGTGAGTGTTTGTAATCACTCTAAATAATACTTTATTTTCAAGTCATTCAAATATATTAAGAGTGAGTGTTTGTAATCAATCTAAATAATACTTTATTTTGAAGTCATTCAAATATATTAAGAGTGAGTGTTTGTAATCAATCTAAATAATACTTTATTTTCAAGTCATTCAAATATATTAAGATTGAGTGTTTGTAATCAATCTAAATAATACTTTATTTTCAAGTCATTCAAATATATTAAGAGTGAGTGTTTGTAATCAATCTAAATAATACTTTATTTTCAAGTCATTCAAATATATTAAGAGTGAGTGTTTGTAATCAATCTAAATAATACTTTATTTTGAAGTCATTCAAATATATTAAGAGTGAGTGTTTGTAATCAATCTAAATAATACTTTATTTTGAAGTCATTCAAATATATTAAGAGTGAGTGTTTGTAATCAATCTAAATAATACTTTATTTTACAAGTCATTCAAATATATTAAGAGTGAGTGTTTTTAATCCATCTAAATAATACTTTATTTTCAAGTCATTCAAATATATTAAGAGTGAGTGTTTGTAATCAATCTAAATAATACTTTATTTTGAAGTCATTCAAATATATTAAGAGTGAGTGTTTGTAATCAATCTAAATAATACTTTATTTTCAAGTCATTCAAATATATTAAGAGTGAGTGTTTGAAATCAATCTAAATAATACTTTATTTTGAAGTCATTCAAATATATTAAGAGTGAGTGTTTGTAATCAATCTAAATAATACTTTATTTTCAAGTCATTCAAATATATTAAGATTGAGTGTTTGTAATCCATGTAAATAATACTTTATTTTCAAGTCATTCAAATATATTAAGAGTGAGTGTTTGTAATCAATCTAAATAATACTTTATTTTGAAGTCATTCAAATATATTAAGAGTGAGTGTTTGTAATCAATCTAAATAATACTTTATTTTCAAGTCATTCAAATATATTAAGAGTGAGTGTTTGTAATCAATCTAAATAATACTTTATTTTCAAGTCATTCAAATATATTAAGAGTGAGTGTTTGTAATCCATCTAAATAATACTTTATTTTCAAGTCATTCAAATATATTAAGAGTGAGTGTTTGTAATCAATCTAAATAATACTTTATTTTCAAGTCATTCAAATATATTAAGATTGAGTGTTTGTAATCAATCTAAATAATACTTTATTTTCAAGTCATTCAAATATATTAAGAGTGAGTGTTTGTAATCAATCTAAATAGTACTTTATTTTCAAGTCATTCAAATATATTAAGATTGAGTGTTTGTAATCCATCTAAATAATACTTTATTTTTAAGTCATTCAAATATATTAAGAGTGAGTGTTTGTAATCCATCTAAATAATACTTTATTTTCAAGTCATTCAAATATATTAAGAGTGAGTGTTTGTAATCAATCTAAATAATACTTTATTTTGAAGTCATTCAAATATATTAAGAGTGAGTGTTTGTAATCAATCTAAATAATACTTTATTTTCAAGTCATTCAAATATATTAAGAGTGAGTGTTTGTAATCCATCTAAATAATACTTTATTTTCAAGTCATTCAAATATATTAAGAGTGTTTGTAATCCATCTAAATAATACTTTATTTTCAAGTCATTATAATATATTAAGAGTGAGTGTTTGTAATCCATGTAAATAATACTTTATTTTCAAGTCATTCAAATATATTAAGAGTGAGTGTTTGTAATCAATCTAAATAATACTTTATTTTCAAGTCATTCAAATATATTAAGAGTTAGTGTTTGTAATCCATCTAAATAATACTTTATTTTCAAGTCATTCAAATATATTAAGAGTGAGTGTTTGTAATCAATCTAAATAATACTTTCTTTTCAAGTCATTCAAATATATTAAGAGTGAGTGTTTGTAATCAATCTAAATAATACTTTATTTTGAAGTCATTCAAATATATTAAGATTGAGTGTTTGTAATCCATCTAAATAATACTTTATTTTCAAGTCATTCAAATATATTAAGAGTGAGTGTTTGTAATCAATCTAAATAATACTTTATTTTGAATTCATTCAAATATATTAAGAGTGAGTGTTTGTAATCAATCTAAATAATACTTTATTTTCAAGTCATTCAAATATATTAAGATTGAGTGTTTGTAATCCATCTAAATAATACTTTATTTTCAAGTCATTCAAATATATTAAGAGTGAGTGTTTGTAATCAATCTAAATAATACTTTATTTTGAAGTCATTCAAATATATTAAGAGTGAGTGTTTGTAATCAATCTAAATAATACTTTATTTTCAAGTCATTCAAATATATTAAGAGTGAGTGTTTGTAATCAATCTAAATAATACTTTATTTTCAAGTCATTCAAATATATTAAGAGTGAGTGTTTGTAATCCATCTAAATAATACTTTATTTTCAAGTCATTCAAATATATTAAGATTGAGTGTTTGTAATCAATCTAAATAATACTTTATTTTCAAGTCATTCAAATATATTAAGAGTGAGTGTTTGTAATCCATCTAAATAATGCTTTATTTTCAAGTCATTCAAATATATTAAGAGTGAGTGTTTGTAATCCATCTAAATAATACTTTATTTTCAAGTCATTCAAATATATTAAGAGTGAGTGTTTGTAATCAATCTAAATAATACTTTATTTTGAAGTCATTCAAATATATTAAGAGTGAGTGTTTGTAATCAATCTAAATAATACTTTATTTTCAAGTCATTCAAATATATTAAGAGTGAGTGTTTGTAATCAATCTAAATAATACTTTATTTTCAAGTCATTCAAATATATTAAGAGTGAGTGTTTGTAATCCATCTAAATAATACTTTATTTTCAAGTCATTCAAATATATTAAGAGTGAGTGTTTGTAATCAATCTAAATAATACTTTATTTTGAAGTCATTCAAATATATTAAGAGTGAGTGTTTGTAATCAATCTAAATAATACTTTATTTTGAAGTCATTCAAATATATTAAGAGTGAGTGTTTGTAATCAATCTAAATAATACTTTATTTTCAAGTCATTCAAATATATTAAGATTGAGTGTTTGTAATCCATCTAAATAATACTTTATTTTCAAGTCATTCAAATATATTAAGAGTGAGTGTTTGTAATCAATCTAAATAATACTTTATTTTGAAGTCATTCAAATATATTAAGAGTGAGTGTTTGTAATCAATCTAAATAATACTTTATTTTCAAGTCATTCAAATATATTAAGAGTGAGTGTTTGTAATCAATCTAAATAATACTTTATTTTGAAGTCATTCAAATATATTAAGAGTGAGTGTTTGTAATCAATCTAAATAATACTTTATTTTCAAGTCATTCAAATATATTAAGAGTGAGTGTTTGTAATCCATCTAAATAATACTTTATTTTCAAGTCATTCAAATATATTAAGAGTGAGTGTTTGTAATCAATCTAAATAATACTTTATTTTGAAGTCATTCAAATATATTAAGAGTGAGTGTTTGTAATCAATCTAAATAATACTTTATTTTGAAGTCATTCAAATATATTAAGAGTGAGTGTTTGTAATCAATCTAAATAATACTTTATTTTGAAGTCATTCAAATATATTAAGAGTGAGTGTTTGTAATCAATCTAAATAATACTTTATTTTCAAGTCATTCAAATATATTAAGAGTGAGTGTTTGTAATCCATCTAAATAATACTTTATTTTCAAGTTATTCAAATATATTAAGAGTGAGTGTTTGTTATCCATCTAAATAATACTTTATTTTCAAGTCATTCAAATATATTAAGAGTGAGTGTTTGTAATCAATCTAAATAATACTTTATTTTGAAGTCATTCAAATATATTAAGAGTGAGTGTTTGTAATCCATCTAAATAATACTTTATTTTCAAGTCATTCAAATATATTAAGAGTGAGTGTTTGTAATCCATCTAAATAATACTTTATTTTCAAGTCATTCAAATATATTAAGAGTGAGTGTTTGTAATCCATCTAAATAATACTTTATTTTCAAGTCATTCAAATATATTAAGAGTGAGTGTTTGTAATCCATCTAAATAATACTTTATTTTCAAGTCATTCAAATATATTAAGAGTAAGTGTTTGTAATCACTCTAAATAATACTTTATTTTCAAGTCATTCAAATATATTAAGAGTGAGTGTTTGTAATCAATCTAAATAATACTTTATTTTGAAGTCATTCAAATATATTAAGAGTGAGTGTTTGTAATCAATCTAAATAATACTTTATTTTCAAGTCATTCAAATATATTAAGAGTGAGTGTTTGTAATCCATCTAAATAATACTTTATTTTCAAGTCATTCAAATATATTAAGAGTGAGTGTTTGTACTCCATCTAAATAATACTTTATTTTCAAGTCATTCAAATATATTAAGAGTGAGTGTTTGTAATCCATCTAAATAATACTTTATTTTCAAGTCATTCAAATATATTAAGAGTGAGTGTTTGTAATCCATCTAAATAATACTTTATTTTCAAGTCATTCAAATATATTAAGAGTGAGTGTTTGTAATCCATCTAAATAATACTTTATTTTCAAGTCATTTAAATATATTAAGAGTGAGTGTTTGTACTCCATCTAAATAATACTTTATTTTCAAGTCATTCAAATATATTAAGAGTGAGTGTTTGTAATCCATCTAAATAATGCTTTATTTTGAAGTCATTCAAATATATTAAGAGTGAGTGTTTGTAATCCATCTAAATAATACTTTATTTTCAAGTCATTTAAATATATTAAGAGTGAGTGTTTGTAATCCATCTAAATAATACTTTATTTTCAAGTCATTCAAATATATTAAGAGTGAGTGTTTGTACTCCATCTAAAGAATACTTTATTTTGAAGTCATTCAAATATATTAAGAGTGAGTGTTTTTAATCCATCTAAATAATACTTTATTTTCAAGTCATTCAAATATATTAAGAGTTAGTGTTTGTAATCCATCTAAATAATACTTTATTTTGAAGTCATTCAAATATATTAAGAGTGAGTGTTTGTAATCAATCTAAATAATGCTTAGAATTTTTTAAAATCAATTTGTTTAAATCAAGATTCTGCTTTTTTGTAAATGCTGGATTAGTACGTTTTCATCAGCGATTGTTATTGTTCAATATAAAAACACGTGTTTTGGTAATTCATCCAATAATGCTTAGATTTCTCTGTACCTTTCAACAAACCTCCATGATGATCTTTTTAATTAACAACTGTTTCTTGATTCCAAAACAGTTCCTCCTGCATTCTGCTTGTTTTTAGTACCCTTCAGGCGAGATTTTTTTTTCGCTCACCTTTATACCAAACAAAGCACTTGGATGTAAAGGGCCACTCATTGGATGATACATAAGAAATATTAAGATATTAAGATTAATGATACATAAGAAAGATTAAGATGTTGGTTTACGTTGCATTTGAACTTCTGCATATCAATACAGTTTGGGAAGCCGGCAACAGGAAGAGAATTCCAAAGTCTAGCTGTTCTAAGGAAGAAGCTATTTGAGTAGAAAGCTTTCTTACATTTAAGGACCTCAACAGTGAAGGGGTGTGATTTTGTTATCAAGCAGGATTGTCGATGATGTGTACGTCGAGAGAGCTCAAGTGCAATGAGTTCAGCAGAGCACATTCGATTATTTTTAGTACCTATCAGACGAGAATTTGGATGCAACATTGTGGCGATGCGACAGGGGTTGGAGCCTAGTTGACAAAGTGGAACTTATTAGCTTGTAGATTTTATCAAAGAAGGGGAGGCTAGTGGTAGATGCACCAGCCCAGATGTGGCAACAATACTTCATACATGGGCGAATGGTGGCCTAACAGAGGTACAGAATACTCTCAAATGTAAGTAGTTTCTATCAAGATAGAGGGAGCCCACCTTCCTTGCAGCAGGTTTCGCAATGTTCTCAATGTATTCCAGTTCATATTTGTTGTAAATGTTAAACCAAGGAGTTTGAAGGAAGAATTCTCAGGTAGAGTGTTATTTGTTATGGATATCGGTGGTTGAAGAGGTGTTTTTGTAATTGTTACAGGAGAGCAGCTTAGTTTGACTACCGTTAAATTTTACCATTCATTTACGTCCCTATTCAACTCTGGTCTGGAGGTCATTTGCTAATGATAAAGCCATGGTCTTGGATTAGTGTACATCCGTTCTTTCCTCATGTGTGTTATAGAGCATTGTATCATCAGCGAATATAACCACCTTGGACTCAATATTATCGCAGAGGTCATTCATGAATATCAGGAATAATAGTGGTCACAGGATTATGTTGCTTGGAAGGTCCATCAATGACAACCTGAATGGTCCTATTGTCTAGGAAGAACCTAATTATATTAAGTATTCGTCCAGTTATGCCATATTATTTGATTTTCCTTAGTAGCTTTTCATGCCAAACTTAGCCTTGGATATATCGTGGGCTACACCCTTGACTTCACCTGCCTTATCCAATGCATGGTATATACGTTCAGAGAGCACTGTTAAAATAACTGCTGTAGAACATTTCCTTAATCCGTACTGTTTGTCAAAAAGATTATTAGCTAACAATAATAGCTGATCGGCTTCCTCGGCTGTCCTTTTCCCTCTCTGTTCGTTTTACCTGAATTCATTTGTTTATATTGACACATCTTGTCGAACTTGTCGATCTAAGCCACATTGCAAGTGGTTGTTTATATTTTGGAAAACTTGGGTAATTGAAGATCTAAGCCACATTCCAAGTGGTTGTTTACATTTTTGGAAAACTTGGTTAATTGAAGATCTAAGCCACATTCCAAGTGGTTGTTTATATTTTGGAAAACTTGGTTAATTGAAGATCTAAGCCACATTGCAAGTGGTTGTTTATATTTTGGAAAACTTGGGTAATTGAAGATCTAAGCCACATTCCAAGTGGTTGTTTACATTTTTGGAAAACTTGGTTAATTGAAGATCTAAGCCACATTCCAAGTGGTTGTTTATATTTTGGAAAACTTGGTTAATTGAAGATCTAAGCCACATTGCAAGTGGTTGTTTATATTTTGGAAAACTTGGGTAATTGAAGATCTAAGCCACATTCCAAGTGGTTGTTTACATTTTTGGAAAACTTGGTTAATTGAAGATCTAAGCCACATTCCAAGTGGTTGTTTATATTTTGGAAAACTTGGTTAATTGAAGATCTAAGCCACATTGCAAGTGGTTGTTTACATTTTTGGAAAACTTGGTTAATTGAAGAATGTTGAATTCCAAGTCTTTTGTACTTTCGAATGTTATGATTTCTGATGATATGTTTTCTTGTTTTGACGACTTGTCAACAAACCTTGCGTGTGTGTACCCAGTTCAGTATGTGTGTGTACAACGAGCAATGATTCCTTACAACCATATTACAAATTTTCATAGCAACCCATTCTTTATTTGTAGGTCCAAATATGCTTAAAATAATTAGCCCAAACTATTTCAAATTTTCATAGCAACCCATTCATTATTTGTTGGTCCAAATATCCTTAAAATAATTAACCCAAACTATTTCAAATTTTCATAGCAACCCATTCATTATTTGTTGGTCCAAATATCCTTAAAATAATTAGCCCAAACTATTTCAAATTTTCATAGCAACCCATTCATTATTTGTTGGTCCAAATATCCTTAAAATAATTAGCCCAAACTATTTCAAATTTTCATAGCAACCCCATTCATTATTTGTTGGTCCAAATATGCTTAAAATAATTAGCCCAAACTATTTCAAATTTTCATAGCAACCCATTCATTATTTGTTGGTTCAAATATCCTTAAAATAATTAGCCCAAACTATTTCAAATTTTCATAGCAACCCCATTCATTATTTGTTGGTCCAAATATCCTTAAAATAATTAGCCAAAACTATTTCAAATTTTCATAGCAACCCATTCATTATTTGTTGGTCCAAATATCCTTAAAATAATTAGCCCAAACTATTTCAAATTTTCATAGCAACCCCATTCATTATTTGTTGGTCCAAATATGCTTAAAATAATTAGCCCAAACTATTTCAAATTTTCATAGCAACCCATTCTTTATTTGTTGGTCCAAATATCCTTAAAATAATTAGCCCAAACTATTTCAAATTTTCATAGCAATCCATTCATTATTTGTTGGTCCAAATAACCTTAAAATAATTAGCCCAAACCGAGCAAAATGTATTGTACCGTGGGGGGGGAGGGCGAGGATTGTAGATAAAAGAACATCTTATCCGATTTTAAGATCGAAAATCCGACTGTATTTCGAATGTATTTATTTTTCATCGTTTGTGTTTTAATGTGGGAAATTCGTTGAATATGTAAATAATTATTATCTTTCAGATTTGAAAAAAATAAAATCTATACATATTTTCATTTTTTTTGCGAAAAAAACTTTTAAATGCTTGAAAAGTAAATAAATAATTTTCTGTTAGTGAGCTGAATACTTTTTATATACCATTTAATAGGAAATGCTTTCAAAAATTGAGACCAACAAAGAGTGAATTGATAAATAACTGCGCATTTTATTAAAAATGCGATAATTCTTTTAGCAATTTATTGATACGAAATGCAGGAGTTTTTTTCAACACATACTACCATCACGAAAATGATCACCCATCTGGTACTTACTTAACCTCCTGGATTATGTAGGTAACAAATATATATATGTATATATATATATATATATATATATATATATATATATATATATATATATATATATTATGAAAAAAGAACAAACCCGTTCAACATGATTAAATATAGTTTATTGCGTCCCTCTCCAGGCATCCGTACGTAAATTTAAGCTATTATCAATTTTTAAAACTCCAGTACACAAACTACACAATTAGAATTATTTGAAATTCACGTACTTATCTATATATTATTACGCTTGTCACTTCAACCGTTATCATCGTATTATAATAATGAAATATCTACTTGGTCTCTTGTTAATTTTCTAATTATATTCGTCTATTACAATGTTATCTTATACATTCCAACTGAGATATTTTTAAGTTTCTAGGGAGTAGTCCCTTACTGTTATGAAGGTGGGGGTTGTGTTGCCTTTTATGAGCCATGCTTGTGTAGCTATGTTACTCAACCACAAATTGATGAAAAACCGATGTGATTGCTATGAAATTATACTAGCTTCTTCATCCGGAAATTTGGTAGGTGTTATATCCCCGGACTTTTTTGTAAATAAATTCAATGATATCATTAACATTCTGTGTTATTCCTGGCATTTAGATTTGCTTTTGTTATACTGAGGTATATTCAATATGTACTTAGTAACTTGTTTATTTTCTGTCTATTTTCTAATAATTTTTCTTCTATGGTGATGAGGCATTTAGATTTGTTTTTGTTATATTAAGGTATATTCAATATCCACTTAGTCAAATGTCTATTTTCCATTTTTCTTGTAATTCTCGCCTAGCTATGATGATGAGGCATTTATATTTTTGTTATATTGAGGTATATTCAATATCCACTTGGTCACTTATTTTCTTTTTATTTTCTTATCATTTTCGTCTAGCTGTGATGATAAGGCATCATTACTCTGTTATCCTATACATTTCAACCAAAATGTATTCTAAAGTTTCTAACTTTAACCAACCATGGGTTCATGTCAAATAGTTTGTTTATTGATCTGCAAGATATTTTCTTTTTAAATGCTTTATTTGTGCAGATAAGGCCATCACTTTCGCCTGATTTTCTGCTCTATGAGTTCTTAGTAGGTGTCGAGTCTGAAAAGAATATTTAGAGTTTAGAGTTTTTAGATTCTTTTTAAGTTGAAATCTCGTTCAACAGAAAAGTCTGAGAATTCTTTTTATTTATATTCGTTATCATATCTCGTTTCCAGGCTGATTCGCTGGTTTTTGAACCTCAGTGGGGATCTTTTTTCTTTTCTGTCAATGGGGAAGCAGTTTTGTCTGGATAAATAATGCTACCCAATATGGTTAATTTCTGTCAATAAACTATCTGTTCGAACCAATCATGTAAGAGCATTGTTCACCCTTAAAACAAAGTTACTGAAGTCCTTTATTATTTTTTAGTTGAACTAGTCTTGGCCAATAGCTACATCTGTTCTTTATCAACTGATGAGGTTTGAATTTTGTTCTGTCGTCTTCTCCATAGTCTGCTGAGATTTTTCGGTAGAATATTAGTTGGAGGGGAGTATTTAGGGAATATTTTTCCTCTAGTGCAGCATTTGTTAGCGTGTCATATTGCTATATGCAGGTTCAACTTTTACTTCAGTCGAAGTTCTCAGAATTCAAGGGACCCATTACATAAGGCTAAATCTTAAACTAAATTTATCAAATAAATCAAATGTATTTATACATTTTACCCGAGAGATCTTTTTTAAAATTTTAATCATCCCTTAAATTACAATTCTTTTAATCTCTTTTGTACTTGGTTCACCGGAGATATTTATCAGGTAGTTTTAAGATATTTCTAATAATTCCGGTTTTATAGAAATTCTCTCCAGTGTACGTTTTATATGTTCATTTATCAGAAAAAGAAAATCCATACACTTCATAAGATTGTGGCTTTTCCCTTTTTTTTATTTTCTTCCCTTGAAGATTGTAATTCAGAGTATGGGGCAGCCAAACCAGCTGCCAATATTGCCCTGCTTTTTTATTGAAATCAACCGAGAACTCTTTTTAGTATCCTCGCTGTTCCGTTAAATACAATTGTCTGGATCTCTTTTGCATTGTTACACCAGGAATATTAGTCAGTTAGGACTTCAGGTGCTTCTTCATAAGCCATGTGGCACCTATGATACCTGGTATGATGGATATTTCCTTACTATTCCAGTTTCTTTTCATATCATACATGAGACTTTGGTATTTGGTCTGTTTCTCTCTTTCAGCTCTGTTCAGACCTCCATCATTAGGGACACTCACTTCAACAAATGTTGCAACTCTCTCTGACTTATTCCACATAACTATGTCAGGTTTCTCAGCATCATTTTCAAGGTAAGTGGCTGTAGGGATTACATGGTCGTAATGTATGGTATATAAGTCATTTCCAACTGTTCTTTCAGGCTAACGTTCTCAGAACTTGCTGCTACACTGGATATTTAATTTTTTACAGATGGTCAAGTGGAGGTACTTACATACTCCATCATGTCTCGCTGTATAGTAGCCGTCCCCTAAAAGAACTTTGCAACTTGACACCAGATGAGTGTTTTCCCCAGTGTGAGTTCTCATACATTTCTCTAAGTTTTATTTTTCAAAAAAGGAATGTTCACAGACTTCAAAAGAATGTGGATTTTCTATTTTTGTGTTATTTTACTTCAGTCGAAGTTCTCAGAAGTCAAGGTGTCCACAACCTGGAGCTAACACTTGAAGTCTTAATGAGATACATATATATTCGAATGTTCCATTTCTGCAGTGTGAGATTTCATATGCCTGAGTAAATTTCATTTTTCAGAAAAAGAATATCCACATACGTCACAAGAATGTTGGTTTTACTCCAGTGGATGTTTTAATGTTTCACTAAATTTGCTTTTCAGAACAGGAATATTGACACACTGAGTTCTCATATGAATAAGTAGTTCAGATTTTTTGGAAAAAGTATATCCACACATTTCACAATAATGTGACTTCCCCTTTTTTGTTTTATTTCACTTCAGTTGAAGTTCTAACAAATCAAGGAGCCCATGACCTGAGGCTAACACTTGAAGTCTATATGAGATACATAGATATTCGAAGGTTCTATAAAACTTCTTTATCTCTCAAACAATGTGTTAGTAAAGACATTGAGAACATAGTTTTCCTCTCCTCAATTAACCATTTTAACACGTTATAGTCCCCCCAGTGTGAATTTTTATATGTCTCACTAATGCTGATTTTTGAGAACAAGAATATCCACACACTCCACAAGAATATGGTTTTTGCTCAGTGAGTTTTCATATGAGTGAGTAAATTTGATTTTTGAGAACAAGAATACTCACACACTTCACAAGAATATGGCTTTTCCCCAGTGTGAGTTCTAATATGTTTCACTAAATTTGACTTTTCATAACATGAATATCCACATACTTCACAAGAATATGGCTTTTCCCCAGTGTGAGTTCTAATATGTTTCACTAAATTTGACTTTTCATAACATGAATATTCACACACTTCACAAGATAATGGAATTTGTCCAGTGTGCTTTCCCATATGTCTCACCAACCTTGACTCTTTATAACAAGAATATCCACACACCTTACACGATTTTGGCTTTTCCTCAGTGTGAGTTCTCATATGTGTCACTAGCATATATTTTTGAGAACAAGAATATTCACACACTTCACAGAAATATGGCTTTTCCCCAGTGTGTTTTTCATATGTGTAACTAAATTTGATTTTTGAGAACAAGAATATCCACACACTTCACAAGAGTATGGCTTTTCCCCAGTGTGAATTTTCATATGTCTCACTAATGTTGATTTTTGAGAACAAGAATATCCACACACTTCACAAGAATATGGTTTTTCCCCCGTGTGTGTTTTCATATGGGTTAGTAAATTTGATTTTTGAGAACAAGAATATCCACACACTTCACAAGAATATGGCTTTTCCCCAGTGTGTGTTTTCATATGGGTTAGTAAATTTGATTTTTGAGAACAAGAATATCCACACACTTCACAAGAATATGGCTTTTCCCCAGTGTGAATTTTCATATGCTTGACTAAATCCGATTTTTCGGAACAAGAATACCCACACACTTTACAAGAATGTGGTTTTTCTCCAGTGTGTATTTTTATATGTTTCACTAAATTTGATTTTTTAGAACTGGAATATTTACACAAATCACAAGAATATGGCCTTTGGCCAGAGTGATTTTTCATATGCCTTACTAAAGTCCATTTTTTAGAACAAGAATATCCACACACTTCACAAGTATGCATTTTTCCCAAGTGTGTTATGTCTCACTAAATGCGACTTTTTAGAACAGGAATATTCGCATATTCCACAAGAATATGGCTTTTTTCCAGTGTGAGTTCTCATATATTTTACCAACCTTGACTCATGACAACAAGAATATCCACTGACATTACATGAATGTGAGTTTTCCCATCGTGAGTTTGCATGTGTCACTAACGTATCTTTTCAAGAACAAGAATATTCATAGACTTCACAAGAACGTGGCTTTTCCTATTATTGTAATGTTCTTATTACATAAATATGTCTTAGTGGAATCATTGTCTTTTCAAAAACCGCATAATTTTCTGCAATTTGTGATTATATTTGTTCATACGTTTTCATTCATTTTAACATTAAAGTAAATTTTTTGCACACATATGTGTTGTCTGCATTACAATTTAGTAAAACTTTTTAGCAGGAACATCTGTAAATAAGAGAAATAACTGAAATTTAATGTTTTTATATCGTCGACACAGTTTTGTTTTTTGTTATATTATTGGATAGAAATCACAAACCGCAGTTTACTTTAATCAAAAAAGTCAAATTATACAAAGAAGAAAAATAATTGGATATTTTCTAACTTGATACACAAAGAGTCGATACAGGGGTTTCTTAGGATATAGTCTAGAAACAAGTATATCTAGAATTTTTATATGATTTGCATTATAGTGAACGCACAAGAAACATTAATATATATGATAACCTCTACGGTTGAGTCTGACATGAGGTTTTTACAATAAGATTGTTCACTGTTTCAGTGATGCTTTCATCGTTCTAACATTACAATTCCGACTGGGATTTGCATTATCACTTTGACATCTTTTGTATTTTGCATTATCATTTTGACATCTTTTGTATTTTGCATTATCATTTGACATCTTTTGTATTTTGAATTATCATTTGACATCTTTTGTATTTTGAATTATCATTTGACATCTTTTGTATTTTGCATTATCATTTGACATCTTTTGTATTTTGAATTATCATTTGACATCTTTTGTATTTTGAAGTATCATTTGACATCTTTTGTATTTTTAATTATCATTTGACATCTTTTGTATTTTGAATTATCATTTGACATCTTTTGTATTTTTAATTATCATTTGACATCTTTTGTATTTTGAATTATCACTTTGACATCTTTTGTATTTTGCATTATCACTTTGATATCTTTTGTATTTTGCATTATCATTTGACATCTTTTGTATTTTGCATTATCATTTGACATCTTTTGTATTTTGAATTATCATTTGACATCTTTTGTATTTTGAATTATCATTTGACATCTTTTGTATTTTGAATTATCACTTTGACATCTTTTGTATTTTGCATTATCACTTTGATATCTTTTGTATTTTGCATTATCATTTTGACATCTTTTGTATTTTGAATTATCATTTGACATCTTTTGTATTTTGCATTATCACTTTGACATCTTTTGTATTTTGCATTATCATTTGACATCTTTTGTATTTTGCATTATCATTTGACATCTTTTGTATTTTGAATTATCATTTGACATCTTTTGTATTTTGCATTATCACTTTGACATCTTTTGTATTTTGAATTATCATTTGACATCTTTTGTATTTTGCATTATCACTTTGATATCTTTTGTATTTTGCATTATCATTTTGACATCTTTTGTATTTTGAATTATCATTTGACATCTTTTGTATTTTGAATTATCATTTGACATCTTTTGTATTTTGAATTATCATTTGACATCTTTTGTATTTTGCATTATCATTTGACATCTTTTGTATTTTGCATTATCATTTGACATCTTTTGTATTTTGCATTATCATTTGACATCTTTTGTATTTTGAATTATCATTTGACATCTTTTGTATTTTGAATTATCACTTTGACATCTTTTGTATTTTGCATTATCACTTTGATATCTTTTGTATTTTGCATTATCATTTTGACATCTTTTGTATTTTGCATTATCATTTGACATCTTTTGTATTTTTAATTATCACTTTGACATCTTTTGTATTTTTAATTATCACTTTGACATCTTTTGTATTTTGCATTATCATTTTGACATCTTTTGTATTTTGAATTATCATTTGACATCTTTTGTATTTTGAATTATCATTTGACATCTTTTGTATTTTGAATTATCATTTGACATCTTTTGTATTTTGAATTATCATTTGACATCTTTTGTATTTTGAATTATCATTTGACATCTTTTGTATTTTGCATTATCATTTGACATCTTTTGTATTTTGAATTATCATTTGACATCTTTTGTATTTTGAATTATCACTTTGACATCTTTTGTATTTTGCATTATCACTTTGATATCTTTTTTATTTTGCATTATCATTTTGACATCTTTTGTATTTTGCATTATCATTTGACATCTTTTGTATTTTTAATTATCACTTTGACATCTTTTGTATTTTGAATTATCATTTGACATCTTTTGTATTTTGAATTATCATTTGACATCTTTTGTATTTTGAATTATCATTTGACATCTTTTGTATTTTGAATTATCATTTGACATCTTTTGTATTTTGAATTATCACTTTGACATCTTTTGTATTTTGCATTATCACTTTGATATCTTTTGTATTTTGCATTATCACTTTGATATCTTTTGTATTTTCAAAGGCATTGCATGAGAAAGTCGGCAAGTCCTAGAATGTTAGTTTAAAATAAATCCATGTTTGAAACTTTATCAGAGAAAAACACCACATATTGTCTGCACACAATTCTGTTTATAGAGATTGTTCAACATCAGAAAATCAGGTTTTCTATTGACAGGTATAGATACATTGTGATTCAAGGTATTCATTATTGAGTATTACATTAAATATCATGTTATTATTATTTAATAACTTTTTCGCTGTTGGCTGAGCTGATGTGATTTTAATTGTCAGTCCAATCGAAGAGTGACTGGGCTTGTACCTTCATGAAAGGATAGGGTGCTGTTCAAGATCAGAAAGTCAGGATCCCTTACAAAGGTGTTCTATTGACAGGTCTACATCTTTGTTAAGTCTCCTTACAATATGTAGTGCTCCTCATTCATTATTCCTTGCTGTGATGGAAAACTACATTGTGACTCAACAAGCTGTTCATGATTGAATAGTTTACCAGTCATGTTTACCAATGAAATTCTACGATGATTACTACATACTCTTTAGTTATGTTTCTTTTTTTAAAAGTGGTTTATTATTTATTGTGTGTTTAAAATATTGTGGAACAGATCATGATCTCCATATCTGAAAAAACAGTTCAGGAATCTTTTGTTGGAATCTTTGACAAGGACATTTAAAGATCTCCACTGGAATCGAATCTTTTCCTGAAGCATTACCACACGATGTATACAGCATAATACAAAATGTTTTAAATAATAATAATAGAATAACAATAACAAAAACTTTCGCTGGCGAGGACTACTATTAAGCATAACCAGTTATACAGTCCTTTTGAAATTTTCATCTGTAGAGTCGAAGAAAATAAAGGGAGGAAGCGCCCACGTGTCTGCGCGTCATGCCTTACCTTGGAACGCTCCTACGGTGTGCGTACGTGCATGGCCGAAACCCGGGAGAAATTCCAAAATGGCGCCATCCTCATCTTGTAGATTGCGCGATCATCACTGGGCCCCACGTGACCGTTCTTTGGCTGCTGATTGGCCGAGGACGAACGCCGGAAGGATAAAGGGAGTGTGTTTGGAACATGGGGGTGTCTTTTCTAGGATTGATGTCAGTGTGATCGTATCGGTGAACTGCTGCAGCTTTAAGAGTACCTTAGTATGTGTGTGATTTTTTGGGACTTGCTCGTCTGCTGACTTTACAGGACTTTCTTTTCTGCTGATTCTACAGGACCTGCCCTTCTGCAGAACTTGGAACAAAACTTCAAGCCTCTTCTTTCTTTTCACACGTAGTCGCCTAAAAAGGTAGAATCCGACTTACTTGTGAAACGGCTTTATCATCTCTATTTATCTCGTTATATACTGAATATCTTTAATGAAACTTATGAAATATGTTCCTTATTAAATTGTAAAGATTTTCTATTAAAGAAGTTAAGAAAATTAATCTAAAACCATTTTTTAAAAGTTTTTGTTAAAAAAATCAGATTTTCTCATAATTCATACATGTATGACAAAGAGGGAGTTGCAAAAAACAGTTGTGGTGTGAGGAGAAATACAAACTGAAACAGAGAATATTCAGACCTGTAATGATACAAAGAGGTGGTTGCAAAAATGAGTTGTGGTGTGAGGAGAAATACAAACTGAAATAGAGAGTAGGAGAGTTTTTATAAATACATGCAAACCCACATTCATTTTTTTAATCCAAATTAATAAATTAAATAAAATATAATCTTAAAAAGATAAGATACAAGTTAGAAAAGCATTTCACCCAAGGCATGAACATTGTTAAACAAAATGTTTTTTACTATAGGCTTTAAAAAATAAAGGTACAAAATTCAATTTTAAATTTATTTATCTTCAAAGTGCACTTTTATACATTTTACAAAGTAAGGTATTAAAGTTTTATACCTTACTTTGTAAAATTCATAAAAGTGCACTTTGAAGATAAATTGAATCTTTTACCTTTATTTTTTAAAGCCTATAGTAAAAACATTTTGTTTAACAATTTTCATGCCTTGGATTAAATGCTTTTCTAACTTATATAAATATATCTGCTTTATTTTACTTAACTGCTATTTTTTGTTTGATTGTTAGGAAGTTACAGCTTGATCCACCACTATTTTGTTTGCAAAACTCTATGTTAACTGACTGTCACATAGTAGAAGCTGGAGTTTTTTTTCCGACAATGGAGTGCCTTGCTTCGTTTTCTCAAGTGGACAGTTATAAAAAGCAATAAAAAATAATATTTTTTTAATATTATGTTTGAACAGGCTTAAAAATATTCACAAACAGTAATAAAAAATAATACTTTTTTACCATTATGTTTGAACAAGCTTAAAAATATCCACAATGAAATAATTAAATAATAAATATTTAACAGTTTAGAGTGGGAGTCTCCTTCCTATAAAAAATTTTAAATAAAATGTTAGCAATCAAATAAACCTGTAACAATTAGTAGTTTTTTTTTGGAGGAGTGGCTCATAATCCGTTTTGACTTTCTTGTGTTTTTTTCGAGAAGAAGCAATTTAATAAACTAAAAATACCGGAACAATATTGTTGTTGGCTTTCTTAAATTTTAATATTCAAATTCATATTTGATATTTGAAAAAATTGTCATGTATTTTGTTTTATATAAAATGGGTAGGGGATCAACTTGTTAAAACTGTAATTTTAGTCTCCCCATAATTAATAATAATGTTATTATTTAGAAAACCGTTCTTAACATGTGAAATTGGATCCGTGTTAATTTATACTTTCAGCCAAGATGTCCATAAAGAAGGAAATACCTAAAAATTGGCCAAAAGCAAAAAAACAAATGGATTAACTTATTTGCGTTTATTTTGAAAACAAAAATAGTAACGAGTCTTACGTTAAAATAAGAAAACAATAACTGAGCTGAGAACGTCATCTTGTTAAAATCGAAAATAAAACAACATACTTATATCCATCCAATAAATATCATGGTGATACGTTTTGTTATGACAAATGGTATTTTATTGTATATTTGGGTATTTAATTGTTAGATGAAAGTACAGTATTGTTAACAAAATATAGGCTCTAGTCCCCTTCAGGAGAAAAAAATGGTAAAGAGCAAAAACATTTACGATTACATGTCTTGTTGACCATTAAATGGCCATGAAGTGGGTGCTCATTTTACATTAAATTTATATAGGAAACTGATCCCAACTCAAAAATTTTAAAACGCAAATAGTTAGATGTTTAATTGCATCTTTGCGAATTGGAAGTGTAATGGCAAAAAAGTAGATTTTAGATGAATTTTTAGCAAATTAACTAACTTATAAATTAACTAATTAATTGCTGGATAAGATTGTAAAATTTTACAAATATTTATTTAAATTAACTGTACTGGATAAGATTGTAAATATTTATAAATATTTATTCTCGTAAACTTTTAGAAAAAGCGTAAACTCAAAAAGATTTTATTGAGCTGAAAAAGAATCTGAAAACCATATCTATAGCAAATTAATAGTTTTGGAGATATTTTTCTAAAGGATTAGTTTCTTTGTAAAATCAGCTATAATGGCGTAAGACGGATGACTGTGCATGTGCACAGATCGAAATATAATTCATGTTTTTCCGATACATCATTAAAATTACTTATTTTTGTTTTTTGGAGTTGTTTTTGCTTATGATTTTTTAGTATTTATTTTTTTTTGCTGTTTTTAATTTATTTTTAATTAAAAAAAATTCTGTTTTGTATTTAGTTTTTTACTATTTTTTTCTAATTTTTGTAATTATTTTTTATAATTTTAAAAAATCTATTTTTAAAATATTTTTTATGATTTTTTGTATTTATTTTATTTTTACATCGTGTAAACGACTTACTTTTGTTTTATAGTTTTGTATAATGTTTTATAATTATTTTCTAGTATTTTTTACATCATTTTTGTATTCATTTTTTATTTTTTTATAATTTTTGTAAAAATGACTTATTTTTGTGTTTTGTGTATTTTTTTATATTTCTTGTATTCATTATTATTTTTCCAATTTTTATAGATGAATTCTTGGTAAGAACCGAAATGACGTAAAATAAAAGGGAGGTGAGGGTGTTTTGTAATTATTCTGTACTTTCATCTAACGATTTAAAGTGATTATGTCTGAATACTCTAAAACGTAACTGAAAAGAAACACTTTATTTTGAATTTAGATATTTCAATATAAAATATACCTTTCTTGTGGTCTCTTGGTCTTACCAACTTCCAGGACGAGAAATCGTTTAGTCTAGTGGAGTATCCAACTTCGTATTCTTACTTGAGATAACATCATTTGGAGAAGATGAACCATTTCTCATAAAAGCCCGTGTTGGCTAACCATACCGAGATCTTATTAACTAGTATCGTCCTGTTCTTACTTGTTGATCACTTTGGTGAGGGAAAGAGACGTGCAGGCTGAATTTAAAAAAATGGTGTAAACAGCCTCCTTTTCACCTTGATCTTTTATAAATGAGTATCTTGCTAGATACTGGCATACATAGTTTCTCTAATACCTGGTCGGTTACCCCACTCCTTAAGATCTCTGCAGAGTCCTTCAATGTTATACATGTGGGACCTTACTGTCTGTTGGATCCACCAAGATTTCTGAATGATTCACGATATAGTGAATGTACCCCTGGCCCGTCACTATAATGGATTCTCTACATATGCATTTTTGGATGAGAGGGAGTAGAGTATTTTGTCTCTCATGTCTCTGACAGGCCTCATGAGTGGGATAGCAATTTTTTTGACCCCTCCTCTATCTTCCCAAAAATCCAAATTTGTGGTAGAGGTCGGCCTTTCTGGTTTTTACAGCATACCAGCAAAGGTTTTGTCTATTTCGACAACGATGTTTTAGCCACTGATAGACTTCTGGTTCGCAAACCAGAAGTCTGTGACCTTGCTGCAAAAAGACCACCAGTCCACATATTGCAGTAGATATAGTCAAGCAATCAGTGACTTTCTCATAGTCCCACCATTTGCTCAACCAATGATTCATGAAGAGAATTATTTTCTATGGAGCCATGTAGGAATTCTGCAAAAATGTGCCCTTATAGTCACTTGCATGGTGTTATCGGTGATGAAAGTACTGTTATAACGCCATTCACCCGTACATCCAAAAAGGTGCAGTCTTTATCAAACTGTATACACCTGGTAGCAGTTGGTATCGCACTGGGTCTTTGCAAAAACTCCAATGATATGAACGAATTTTTATAGAATATATAAATACTTTTGAAGTATTGTAGGAGCATTCATCACAGGCGGACATTATTTTAAAAGTAAAAAGAAAAAACTGAATTAATTAAGGCCACAAAAAGTTTATTTTAAGAGAAGTGAAATAAAAGAGAATCCAACGTTGTGCATAACAGGGACATCCAAATTGAAAGAATTCAAAAATGTGGATAGAAGTGAAATGCAAATTTAATTTTGCGAGTAAAATTGAAATGAAATATTATTTAATTTCGTGCGAATTGAAATAAACTTAACCTGGTGAGAAGTGAAAGAAATTAAAGTAAAATTGAAATGAAATATTATTTAATTTCGTGCGAATTGAAATAAACTTAACCTGGTGAGAAGTGAAAGAAATTAAAAGTTAATCCAAATGAAATCCAAATTGAAAGAATTAAAAAATTTGGATAGAAATGAAATCCAACTTTGATTTTGCGAGTAAAATTGAAATTAGAAGTTAATTCATTAATGTGTTTGCATAATCAGAGATAAATTGGGGTGGGGGATGATGAAATAATGGGTGTTCCTACGTTTTAAAGAGCTTCTTTCCTTTTTTTAATTTAATTGTTAGGTGAAAGAACAGAATAATTAAAAAGAACCTTTCCCAAATTTATGTGTTCTTTTTTATTCTGTCACGTTTTTATGATGTTTCTTTCTGCCTTTTTTATTAAATTGTTAGATGAAAGTACAGAAAAATTATATTTTATTAGTCCAAATAATTAAAAAAAAAAATAAAACAATGCATCACAATTCATCATTTTATTTGTTTATGTAATTTCAGTTCGTCGTGCTTTGTTTTACGTTAAAAAAATAAATAAAATATGAAAAATTATAAAAAATAATAAAATAATAAATATAAAAATTATAAACAAAATAAAAAAAAATCATTTACACGATGTATCGGAGAAGCGTGAACTATTTTTATTGCGGATTTTGGTCTGTGCGCATGCGCAGTCAGCCGACTTACGCCATCCTAGCTGATAATACAAATAAAATAATCCCTTAGAAAAATATTAATATCTCCAAAACTATAAATTTGCGACAGATACGATTTTCAGATTTTAAGCACACTGAAATCTACAATAAATTTTGTTTTCTAATAGTTCGAGTTCGCTCTTTTTCTAAAATAATACCTTTATTTCTACATACATTTTTTTGCTAATGATCAATAAAGGGGAGCTCACTTTATCTAAACTTTAAGTGCTCGAAAATCTTAAATATTTATTGTTCATCTTTTTTTAATTGATTATTTGTGGATGTTTTAAAGGATTTGAAGTGTAAATACCACAAAAAAAGAGAAAGAAATTGGAGGATTTTTGGCTTCTTTTTTTTTAGTTAATTAACTATGATGGGTTAGATTGTAAAAATTAACCAATATTTTTTCTACATTAATTTCTGCTAATTAGTAATGGTCAATAATTGGGGGTTCACTTTATGTAAACTTTATAAAAGGAAGCGATCGCCATTCTAAAATCCGTAACATTGGATAAAGCATAAACAACCAAACGGGATTTTTTAGCTACATAAAATTGGATAAAACAAAAATTCAAATGAAATTCTCTAGCGACATAATAGGTAAAATGTAGACAGCAATTCGACCAACTTCGAAAAAATTGTGTTTATGGTGGATTGGTGGACATTATAATTTTCTCAGAAATAACAAAAGTTTTATTAAAATAAATTTTTGAACAAAAAATCTAAATCTTACATTGAATAATATATTATTAGATTTTTTAATCGGATAATTTTTATTTTTTTTTATTCACGTTTGTAATAAAACCTGATTGAATAATTAATGTATTAATTTTATATTAATTATCTTTTGAATTAATTTTTCATTAATTACATTTTGAATTAATTATCTTTTGAATTAATTTTTCATTAATTATCTTTTGAATTAATTTTTCATTTATTATCTTTTGAATTTATTTTTCATTTATTATCTTTTGAACTTATTTTTTATTGATTATCTTTTGAATTAATTTTATATTAATGATCTTTTGAATTAATTTTATATTAATTATCTTTTTAATTAATTTTTCATTAATTATCTTTTGAATTAATTTTTCATTAATTATCTTTTAAATTAATTTTTCATTTATTATCTTTTGAATTTATTTTTCATTTATTATCTTTTTAATTTATTTTTCATTAATTATCTTTTTAATTTATTTTTCATTAATTATCTTTTGAATTAATTTTTCATTATCTTTTGAATTAATTTTTCATTATCTTTTGAATTAATTTTTCATTAATTATCTTTTGAATTAATTTTTCATTAATTATCTTTTGAATTAATTTTTCATTAATTATCTTTTGAATTAATTTTTCATTAATTATCTTTTGAATTAATTTTTCATTAATTATCTTTTGAATTAATTTTTCATTAATTATCTTTTGAATTAATTTTTCATTAATTATCTTTTGAATTAATTTTTCATTAATTATCTTTTGAATTAATTTTTCATTAATTATCTTTTGAATTAATTTTTCATTAATTATCTTTTGAATTTATTTTTCATTAATTATCTTTTGAATTTATTTTTCATTAATTATTTTTTGAATTTATTTTTCATTTATTATCTTTTGAATTAATTTTTTATTTATCTTATGAATTAATTTTTCATTAATTATCTTTTGAATTAATTTTTCATTAATTACCTTTTGTATTAATTTTTTATTAATTATCTTTTGAATTAATTTTTCATTTATTATCTTTTGAATTAATTTTTCATTAATTATCTTATGAATTAATTTTTCATTTATTATCTTTTGAATTAATATTTCATTTATTACCTTTTGTATTAATTTTTCATTAATTAGCTTTTGAATTAATTTGGTAAATTTTCAGATTAGGTCCACCCCCAAAATTTTCGGCCATGCTGAATACGAAAATCGCCTTGAAATTTTGCAGAAATAATTAGTTACTGAGATATAAAAAGTTGTATTATGCATTGTATTCTTTGGCGACCATCTTTGTTACGTGCATAGATTTGTTTATGGCGCGCAACGCGCGTAAAAACGATGGCTGTCAAAGAATACAATGCATAATACAACTTTTGTATATCTCGATAACTACTTATTTCTGCAAAGTTTCACTGCGATTTCCGTATTCAGCATAGTCGAACACCTTTAAAAGTCGTCATTTATAAGAAAATTGTGGAGCTGGACCTAATCTTAAAAAAAAAAAAAAATGCCTAAAAAATGAACTTAAATACCATTAATTTTTTTAAAGGAATAAAAAATCTTACCTTGCATTTCAGGAATTCATTACGACAAATGACGGGAGGAATTCGTTTATTTTCTTTTGTATACAAAACAGAAAATTTGGTTTGTTTGTTAGGATTTTTTTAGTAAATTGATACAACTTTTGTTTTGTGTGTCAAATTCATTATTAAATAAAATATATGAAAATATAAAAGAATTAAAATTAAAAGATGAAAAACACGATTTAAACGTGAAATTATTTAAAGAGAAAATCAAAAAGAACAAAAAAAAAGATTATAACCTTCTAACAAACAATGAATTTAGGTCACCGTAATAACACGGTGTAATCATTATTTCGTTCCTCGTGTAAAAACAAATGTCCGTTCATTAGTGTGCCCGTTCATTAGTGTGTCCGTTAATTTTCCTATCAAGTTTAGATTATATTTGTCAATGCTTGTTACGGATTTCTTTTGGTAAATTTCTCTTTTTGTGTGTCCAATTCAATAAAAATAAAATGTATGAAAATATGAAAAATGAGGTTTATTTTTGTAAAACTGAACATTCCATTATTATTTGAATAAATCTAACGACATTCAAGATGAGAACTGTAGTTCGAATAAATCCTCACATAAAAAAAAAATGCAGAACTGAATATTACACATGAACAACTCAAATAAAAGAAATTGCGAAACGGCGAAATCTACAATTCAAGTAATGCATTAGTTAAGTGTGTGAATTTGTTTTCCTATCATGTTTTTAATGATTAATATGTACTTGTACAGTTTAATCAAGACAATAAAAAAAAAAATGAAAATATCGAAAAATGTTTGAATTGTACCTGCGCTATGGAATGAAGTTCTCCGAAAAAAAAAACAATCATTAAATTTCATCAAGTAGTTTTTGTTTTACATCGAAAAAACAATTTGTTATGATACCGAGCAAAAGATTCGATTTTTAGAAAGAAAAGCTAGTATTAAAGATGGGGAGGGAGTGTCAGCGCTTTAAACTGAGTTAAGTCCCCGTGGCGTGTTCTAAAATCCAAACAAGCATTTTAAAAAATTCCAAGATGCCTGCCTTCAACCTGCTTTCATAAAAACGTGTTTTTACGCTGTAAAAAAAATAAATAAATAAATAAATAAATAAAAAAACTCGACCAAATTAAGTCAAATTTTTTTTTCGGAGATCTGTTCCAAACGGATACGTATAATATAACCTTTTTTCGATATTTTCATTTGTTAATGTATTGATTATATTGTACAAGTACCAATTAATAAATCATAAATAGATAAGTATTAAGACGAATTAAACAAAGACACGTTTGTTGAGCAAAATATCACTTTTATTTTTTGAGACAGAACATTTCACATAAACAACTTAAAGAAGGAAATACAAAATGATCAAGTCACCGTTTCGATAGCAGTGTTAGACACCGATCTTATGAATGCGTAAAAAAATTGAACAATTCGACCTCCTGCCTTTGCAAGCTTATAACTACTTGAAAAATATCATTCAAACCCTATTTTTTTTTTCAATTAAAGGGGCAAAGATTAAATTTTAAAAAATAACAGGTTTAATAGCGAATTATGCAATATTTGCTTTTTTAACTCGGTTTTCTTTTAAAAAGATTTGAAGAAAATCAACGAAATTTTATTTACTTCGATTATAAAAAATCGACATAAGTTCAAAAAATCACTTACCTATAGAAAATACTATTAAATGTGTAGTTCCATTCTTCGTTGTTCAGAATTTATCCATATTTATATTTTAAATTCATGTATCTTTTAAATAAAAGAATATTTAAACGACGAATGAAAAACAGTACGTTAGTGTGGAGATTTAATAAAGTGTCTACTTAAGGGGGCGGTTCATCAGGAATTTGTTTACGTTGGACTTGAAGACATCCAGGTTGTAGTCAGGTGGGAAGTAGGCAGACGAAACAGAGTTCCACAGGTGTGCAGTTCTAAGAAAGAAGCTTTGTTCATGGAATGTACGCATTGATTTAGGCATAGATAAAGAGTGGGGAAAGTTTTTGACAGTGGTTTCAGCTAGACGAGTGTTTTTTTGTAAAAGATTAGCGGGGGGGGGGGCAGAGATTGGAGTTCAGAAAAGCACCTGCCATGGAAATAACGATAAAACAAAGACAGGTTGCAACGTGTCTTCTGTGGGAGAGAAGTTGCAGGGAAGAGAAAAGGGTATCCTCCACTAAGCCACAAAGTCTATTTTGTACTCTGTCAAGGCAGGATAGGCTGTTTTTAGTAGCCCCTGTCCAGATATTGCAGCAGTATTCCATCCCTGGACGTACTTGGCTTTTATATAGATAGAGAATTGCATCAGTAGTGAGAAATCTTCTGGAGCGGTAGAAGGAACCCACCATTTTTCCAGCGACCTTGGCAACAGACTTAATGTACGTGTTCCATTTCAGATCAGGAGTGAAGGTCAAACCCAGAAGCTTGTCAAAACATGGGGCTTCTCCTAGACGAGAGCCATCCATCACAATTGATGCCAGATGGGGATCAGAGCGTTGATGATGTAAAGATTAGGAGTTTGGTTTTAGATGCATTAAAGATAACCAGCGTCGTCTTCCCCCACTGAACCATGCGCTCGAGATCAGAGGAGAGAGAATCAGAGAGAGCTTTGTCATTTAAAGCCTTTTATGTGTTGCCGTAGATGGTCGTGTCATCAGCATAGATGTCAACGAATGATTTAAGTATGTGTTTAGGGAGATCATTGATGTAGATTAGGAAGAGAGTTGGGCCCAGGATTGACCCTTGAGGGACTCCAGCATTAATACTGCAGACCTCTGATTTTTGTCCATCAACCACTACTCTTATTAGCCTATCAGAGAGAAATGATTTAATGATAGGGAGAACCTCTCCAGTTATACCGTAGCTGGAGATCTTGTGAAGTAGGCCTTTATGCCATATCTTGTCGAAGGCCTTTGATATGCCAAGAACAATTGTCCTAGAAAGGAATCCTTTGTCAAGAGATTCACTAATCCTATGAGATATAACCATTAGCTCATCTGCGGAAGATCTTACAGAATGGAAACCATATTGCGTGCTACTAAGAAGGTTATTTCTGCTGGGGTGGTTGACTATTTCTCTATTTTATATGGATTCTAGCAACTTACTCGTGACACACAGGAGACTTATTGGTCTGTTCTGAGAGGGAGAGGACTCACCTGAGTTCTTAAATACAGGGCATACCGATGAGGTTTTCCAGGATGTTGGAAAGCACTTCTCTTTAGGGCAAAGCTTAAACAGTTTCGTAAGTATGGGAGCAAGTTCTGGTTGATGCTTTTTTAACACTATAATTTGGATGCCGTCAGGGTCAGTTGCTTTACTGGAATCAAGGTTCTTGATAAGCTTGGCGACCTCATGCACAAATATTTGTATGTTACCTAGCGTGTTTTGTGTTATAGGAGGAAATATGGGGAATTGATGGCCTTCGTCGCATAGGGTAGAATTAGTTGCAACGTTCTTTGCAAATGAAGCTGACGAGATGACCTCTGGTCCATTGATAATGGTTGGGATAGAACGCACACTTTTGTTCAGGATCCTATTTGTTATTTGCTCAGGGGATGTTGAGAAAAAGGTCTAGGAGGCTTGCACATTGACCTCTAGTATCGGGCACATGGGTGGGCTCGCGAACAATCTGAGTGAGGTCATAAGCAATGGCAAAGTCATGACAAAACCTCCCCTCATCGTCCGTCTTATTTGAGTGGGTCAGCCATTCCACGGTGTGGACGTTGAAGTCACCACAGATGTGGATGTTAGCCGAGGGATGTGCAGACAGGATGTGGTCTATTTTCTCAGATATGCTCTTAAAGATAGTAACTCTGCGGTTATGGGGCCGATAGAGGGCAAATATAATGCAGTGGTGTAAGCAAGTGCAACCCGGAAGCACATATAAGGTAAATTAGAATCCTCTCTAGAGATATTCCATGCCACATGGGAAGTCATCTTTAATGTAGGCACATATTCCATGCTATGGTGATCTTGGGGGTCAGATTTAGATGTTAAGTTAGAGTATCTGTTAATTAAGAACTCATCTAGGAAAGTTGTCGGCCCTATTCCAGTTTCGCTTATAAAGAATATTCCGGTTTCGTCTCCTGTAATTCGGTTTCAACCTCTGAAAGGTTGGAACGTAGACCCCTGATGTTGGAGAAGGAGACATGGTAGTAGGGGGTTATGTTGGAAGATGGGGTTATAGGTTTATTCGAGTTTTTTTTTTCTGGAGATGTTTCATGTTGAGGTTTTGGGATTTGTGGAACAGGTCGGCATACTTCATACAGCAAGATAGAGAGGGAAAGTAAGAGAGAAAAAGACAGGATTTTTTTTTCTAGCACATGAACAGGTAAAGCCGTAACAATTACCTACTAGTATGGCATCGAGAGGCCCCACCAGAGACTACTGCATGGTACAGAATCCATTCACCAAATGGCAATACAGCAGCTCCAGTACTTTGCGCCTGCTGATAGGACAGCCTCCTTAGTGGTTAATCCAAGGCTCGGGTCCTTGACTATCAGGCGGATAACGTCAGCCCAGACGAAACGTTTACCTCCAGCACCCTTACTAGTGACATGTCCACAAGGATAGACATAGAGACAGAAAAATTTCCGACATCTCAGACTACTGTTCACCAAGCACTACCGACCTTTAAAGCAGATTTTTCTTCACCCTTTGTCAGAAAATTCACTCATTTGAATGAGGACTGAGGGATAAAAAAGGAGAAGCGAGAGTTACTGGAGCTGCCGATTACACATCCACTGTATTATCTACTCGCCATGGTGTCCTGGGAAAGAATGTTTTGATTGGGGCGTTATGCACAGGAACCGTTTGTTTTAGCAGTATAGTTGTCCGTCTCTTGCCTCCTCTTTTATGACCTACCAGTCGGACTACTGCTTCCCTCCACTATCTTATGTTAGGATCGGATGAACTGACCATTATCACTGATGTTGGAGCCTTTCATGGTGTCTGACTATTCTTTTTACTTTTCTCAACACTTCATCAGTTGAGTATGGATGGGAATGCTTAATTGTTAATCTTTGTTCTATGCTGGTGCTTAGTCCTTTGGTTTTTGTGTTGCATAGGTACAACAGCCCTAGGAATGGATCTTCTCCGAATGCTTTGCACTTGAAGAGGAGGCGTTTGTTAATTTTACTCTTGCTTCGGCCGCACCATTTGCTTGGCTATTGCCGGGTGATACTGTTCCGTGTTTGAACAGCCATTCCTTGAATTTTTTCAGAAAGTTTATGATGAGAATTGAGAATTACCATTGGAGGTCAATACCTTTGAAATTCCATGGCGTGCAAACTGCGCTTTTATATATTCAATCAAAGCTTCTAATGTGAGTGTATCCAGTTTGTTAATTGCAAAGAAATCGTTATGTCTATCCATTCTGCTGTTCCCTCGCCATGATAGGAGGTCCGCAGCTACTTGTTGCCAAGGTCTTACCGGGACAGGTGCTATTTGGGCTTATGCTGGCTGGTGATATTCATAGGTTGCGCCGGTACCACAGACTGCAATGTATTGTCTAATCTCTTTGCAGACGCATGTTTATGTCTAGGTGGCCGGCATGTGCCTTTTGCTTCATCTCGGTCCGTACAGCATTCAGTATTACTATGCTCTGTCCATGTTGTACAGTGAGTTCATCTTTGTAACTGAAGAACAACTTGATCGAATTGATCAGGCATTCCTTATCGCCTGGTCACTCTTTAGCGATTACTTCTGCCAATATTCTCATATTGAAGTCTTTAATTGTCTTTTGACGCATCTCTGCGAGCTTGTGGTTTCATTGATGTTACTTCTTTCAATCCTGGCTTGTTTGTTGGTGCTCGTGACAGCGTATCTGCCAATGGTATATCTTACCCTGGCTTATATTAGAGTGTGTATTTCTATTGCTGGGACACTGCAGGAGGTTCTGTAGCTGTTTTGGTGAATTTGATAGCGACATTTTGCAGATTGAGATGAGGTCAGTCAAAACTGCCACTTCCCTTCCTTTTTAATTTGTGCATATCTTTGTTTGGCATGTTCGAGCTCGACTCGCTAATGCAACTGGTTTGCCAACCTTTGTTAATGCTTCTCGTAACGCATACTCGCATGCATCGTTTTCGAGAATAAGGTCATTGTATGGGTCGTAGTACATAAGAAAATGTGAGTATATGATTGCTTCTTTAAGAAGAATTCATATTGCATAGTTCTCTTGTATAAGTGCTTTTTTGAACTCGTAAGGATCCCGGAATATTCATTTAACTTACATATGAGAGAAATATATACATTTTCCTAAAATATCTTGTAAAGAACACGACAGAAGACTAAAGTCAGTTTACTTGAATCACATAGAGACAAGTCTTATGATGAATATATCGAGCCAAAGCGCGTTATAATTGCAACAAACGATTTTCCAATGCTATCGAGCAATGGTTAAATACTGTCTGAACTACTCTGGATTTTGGCAAGGGTTTCACTAATTGCATGTCATGATGACACAGGTCTTGATGAACAGATTCGTTCACAGAAATTAAATCATAGAAAATGTGACATGTAAGATCAAATCACAAAGCGAAATTTAAATGATGAATGTTGACAAGTTTTGTTGGACTGAGGAAAAACAAGTTCCGAACCAGTCTGTCTGTTGAGTCTGTGCAATAGATGCAGCAAATAATAGAAGTTTGTCAACAAGAGAGGAAGACATCGGTTTATGCATGATGGGAATGGCATTTTTTGTTTGTTTCGTTTTGTGAAGTAGGGTATAAAAAATAGGTGAGCATGTCTTGGAAACTATTCTTCTGTTAAGGACGAGCTATTTCGGCATAACCCTTGGATAAACATGTCTGACTGGAGGTTAAATGGCCAAATGTTGAGGCCCTTTATTGGAGATAGAACCTGGTAATATTGCGAGAACAGTTAAACGTGGTAGCACATCTCCAAAAGATTAAAGATTATACTTAGAATGGGGAGTCCTCAAACCTTACTAGCAAATGCGGGAAAAAGGCAAAGGAGACCTTACCCTGGTAGAACAGATACCGAAATTAGCATTCGTGGAGGGACCCTTTGATGCACTTGGCAAGCTTAAATATTTACTAAAACGTGTTTGTTTTACCAAAAGACAATAACTCTCACTTTAATATCAACACTATCACTTAAATATCAACATTAAATATATGTTAATTGATATATTGATATCAGCACTATCAGTATTAAATATATTTTAATTAATATTAATGATAATTACATAGTTACTTCATTCGGTGAATTTAATGCATTTATTTTTATTAATTAAAAGTTCATGAATAACAAAGAAAATTATATTTTCTTTTTATTGAATTTAATGAGAAAAACATGCAAAAATGAAAGAAAAAGTTACCTTCTTGAAAATCATGTTGTTTCCATCGAATATGTAATCGTGTGAATAACTAATATCTAATGACAACATATAAAAACAATTTGTCTTTACCAACTTTTCCAGTTTGGTCTTGCAAACATTTGGTCTTTATATAAAGTGTATTTTTATTACCTAATGAATAATTTTAAGAATCGTATCCAATAACTACATATAACAATTTGTCTTTACCAACTTTTCTAGTTTGGTCTTGCAAACATTTGGTCTTTATATAAAGTTATTTTTTTCTGGTGAATAATACAAAGAATCGTAATATCACGAGTGCGACACATTTGAGACGGATATTGCTAATCAATCCAAACAATACTAAGATTTACTTTTTTCTCATGAGCCGCAATAATAGTTGTGTTAATCAACAACTGGTGTTTTATGCCAAAACACTGGAAGAACATCTGTGTGCTAGTGAGATTTATGTATTTCACTTATTTTTGTTCTAGGGTTAATTTATCATCACGTAAAATTTAAAGCATCGTAGTAGACACGAGTTGAGCACATTATCATATGTATATTGTGGTTTCTTTATGACATCACGGAATGTTATTGTTCAATTAGTGTTTTTTATATAATTTTTAAGCTTTTTTTAATAACATCTTTAAACAGGTTTTTTTTATTACAAATCATTCTAGTATATCCAAGTGGGACACAATATCACACGACTTTAATGATTCAAAACATCGTCAAAGAGACAAGGATTTTACTGTGTTCTTTTCATATTTATCAGTAAACTTGATTTATGAAAGGACTATGTGCACATTACATTATGCAAGAAATTTGATTATTGGTTAATAAGATGACTTTCCCTTTTTATTATTTACCTTTCAAGCATGTTTTTTCTAATACTTTCGTATTCTTAAAGTTCTCATATTAATCACTTTGATCTTTCAGACAGTCACACACTTCACAGGAAATGTTAATAAGTCTGATTTTTGTCAGGAAGAGTGAGTTCTCATATTTAACTTTGATCTTTCAGACAGTCACACACTTCACAGGAAATGTTAATAAGTCTGATTTTTGTCAGGAAGAGTGAGTTCTCATATTTAACTTTGATTTTTCAGGACAATATCTATAGACTTTACAAGAATGTGGCTTTTTTAATTATTTTACTTCAGTTAGTTTTAAGAAATAAAGGGGCTTCATTCTGGAGAAAACACTTGATTTCATTTTCATTTTAATCTATATTCGATGGGTTCTTTTAAGAAAAAAAACGTGTTCCATTTATGGCTGCTATTTATTAGGCCAAGTGCTTCTGTCACAACCGGTATAATGTTTATTTATTTCAGAGATCATGTCGTTTTTAGATCATTCTTATGCCCTGATATTTTTATCTTTTACTGTTCAGCTCTATTAAGGCCAAAATCATTTAGGTCAGTTGCCGGTAAGTTTATTGATTTCATAAACTATACCTTTTAAAGACATTTTAGGTCCTGATATGTTGATATCTTTTCCTGCTCAGTTGTATTAAGGCCAAAGTTACTGTGGCTTGATGGCCTTGTCTTTTATGTATTTACTGCGTATATGTCTTTGTCATAGAACACTAACATGGTTACTTTTTTATTCGATGTTATCAGTGCTGTTTCATGTTAACAGGTGTTTGATGATCTGTCAAGTTGCATGTCTAAACAAATCTTCCTATCGAGGTATGTAATAATTTGTTGTGGCGGACAGTGAGAAATCTATAAGTCAATAGGATTGGGTATTCAGATATTGACTGTGAGTTTTTATATGTTTCATTAAAGTTGATATTTTAGAGCACTTATATCCACAAATATTACAAGAATGTGGTTTTTCTCCAGTATGAGTTCTAACATGACGTGTTAAGGTTGATTTTCGAGAACAAGAATATCCACACACTTCACAAGAATGCGGTTTTTCTCCAGTATGAGTTCTCATATGTGTATTTAACGATGATTTTTGAGAGAAAGAATACTCACACAATTGACAGGAATATGGCTTTTCCCCAGTGTGAGTTCTCATATGAATCCCTAAATATGATTTACGAGAAAAAGCATATCCACACACTTGACAAGAATGTGACTTTTCACCAGTATGAGTTCTAATATGGCGCATTAAACTTGATTTATCAGCACAAGAATATCCGCACATTGTACAAGAATACGGCTTTTCCCCAGTGTGAGTTCTCATATGTATTACTAACGATGATTTTACAGAACAAGAATATCCACAAACTTCACAAGAATGTGGCTTTTCTCCAGTGTGAGTATTCATATGTCGCAGTAAATGTGATTTTTCAGAACAAGAATATTCACACACATCACAACATGGTGGCTTTTCTCCAGTGTGAGTGCTCATATGTCTCATTAATGAACTGTTTTCAGAACAAGAATATCCACACATTTTACATGAATTGGACTTTTTCCCTGTGTGAGTTCTTACATGTTTCACTAATTTTGAACGTTCAGAACATGAATATTCACACATCTGACAAGAATATGGCTTTTCCCCAGTGTGCGTTCTCATGTGAATAGTTAAAGCGGATTTTCGAGAACAGGAATGTCCACACACTTCACAAGAATGTGGCTTTTCCCTAGTGTGAGTTCTCATATGTGTCACTAACGATGATTTTACAGAACAAGAATATTCACACACTTTACAAGAATATGGCTTTTCCCCAGTGTGTGTTCGCATATGTTTCACTAATGATGATTTTACAGAACAGGAATGTCCACACACTTCACAAGAATACGGCTTTTCCCCGGTGTGAGTTTGCATATGTGTCACTAATGTTGATTTTTTAGAAAAAGAATATCCACACACTTCACAAGCATGTGGTTTTTCTCCAGTATGAGTTCTCATATGTCTCATTAAATTTAATTTTGTAGAACAAGAATATCCACACACATCACAAGCATGTGGCTTATTCCTACTGTCCGTTCTCATATTGGTCACTGACATTTACTTATGAATAACAAGAATATCCACACACTTTACTAGGATGTAGGTACTTTATGTAAATTTTCTTAATAATTCGTTAAAGCTGAGGCATTATACAGATGCCAAACACCTATCACTATTTCATATGTTTTAACCGAAATATTTTTTAAAATTCTATTTGAAAGTATACAGCTTTTATAAGGTGTTTCTTTTATACAATATAGTTTTATAGCAAGTTTTTGATATTTATTTATATTACCTTCAAGTCGTGGTAAGTTTCATCATGTCATTGTTTTCAAACATTCCTTTAATAGTAATATCCAATATAATAAATTTCTCACAGATGTTGCTGTAGTGTTTACAGCGTGATGTTTATAGATCATGATACTCCATTAAAATTGAATAATAGGTTCAATCAAGAATATCTGGAAAATAAAATGAAATTCAATATATTTAGTATTTGCATTCATGAGTTTGTTTATTGTTATCAATATTATTGAATATATCTCAATACATGTAGATTAAATTAATCTAAAAAATAATATAACATGAAGAAATGACCGGATAATTTTCAAATTGGAACAGAATAAGTCAATACAACTGTTTCTCAAGCTATAGTCTAATTGAAACTATATCCAGCGTTTTGGTGTATTTCATCTTAGTCTGAAGATATATGGTTAAGCTGAAACATGGAAAAGTAAAAAACTAGTTGTTAAAACTGGAAAAGAAAAGGGCAAGATATTCTAGTAAAATTATAATCAATTTATATCTGTAAATATTGCAGCATTAAGAATTGATTATATAATGTTATAAATTATATTTAAAAATTTCTTAATGTTGCAATATTTTAAGTTATAAATTCATTATATTTTACTAGTCCTTTTCTTTTCCAGTTTTAACTAGTCCTTTACTTTTCGATGTTTAAGCTTAACCATATTATTTTCATGCTTGCATTTTTTCTATAATCGATGATTTTTCTAGGTTTCCAATAAATTCACTTGTTCTTTGTTAAATTTCAGTCTTATTTTGTCCCCATAAACACATATGCAATAGCAATGTACAGAACTCGTCTGCTTTCAATAAAATACCCCCAATTATCTCCTTTTCATGATTTCATTCTGTCTTTTTCACGAGTTACCTCTCTTTTCGCGAGTGTAATCGCTGAAGCAAAGATGTTGCTATAGAAACCAGTCATAAAAAGCGTCGCTCACCTCCGTACATATTTTTACGATTTTGAACACCAGACAATTTATTATAACTTGTTTTTCTGAACGAAAATTTGAATTTTTTTTACCAATATAGTTGAGAACGTGAACAATAAACTGTAATAATTGTTTGAAATTTGGTCGAAAAATGAGTGAGCAGTATATATACTACCATGGATACCCATTGTTGCCAGGGTCGACATGAAGTTCGGTTTGGCCACACCTGCTATACTAAGAATATTGATCAGTTTTTCATTATTATATGTCAACTCCATCGTTACCGCAACAAAAATAAAAGACCGAATAAATACACAAAAATGTAATCCCCCCACTGAAAAAAGCAGAAGTACGAGACAAACTCTCCACCAGATATTTCGGCAGAAGGGATACAAAGAGAAGCTATTCTCCAGATATTGAGCACCTTTTTCTGACTATATTCCAGCTTAAGCAGAATTTCTTTTATCCTCCCTCAGTCTAGAATCATTTGTTATTACACTTTGTTGCAACGAAAACAAATGGTAAATAATTCAGTTGTAAAAATATCAAAATAGAATTTGTGTAAACTGAAATACACATTTTTATGTTATAAAAATGATGAGTTATGACTTATTTTGTTATTAAAAGAAAAAAATTAGTTACGATGTCAAAAAAAATTTGAAGAAAACAAAACTCGTAAAAAAAACGCAAATGATTTTATTTTTATTTTTGTTTTAAATAAAGAACCATACTGAATTGGATTGTTTGTTTATTTTATAATATAAAATCCACTGGAGCAAAACGTTAATTGCGAAATCACGGAAATTATTTTATTTGAACTGTTTCCCAAAATAATGCTTGAAAGTCTGTGTGAATTATTTTTGGTAAAAATAAATAAAATTAAATATGTTATCAATATAAATAAAATTTAAATAATAAACTTTAATAGAACACTTAAATAATTGTCTCACTATAAACAATCACTAACACACCATCTAATTTATTTAATAAATAACTTTTCCTTAATGTAATATGCAAATGACGTCATATCTCAATCGTCTATTTTACACGAATCATACTATGGACTTTTTGTATATATTAAGCAAAATGTGAACAAACAAACAAACAAGCAGACAGACAGAATTTATATATATATATATATATATATCTTAAAGTAATAAGAGTAATTTGATATATGTGTGTGTGTATCATAATGTAAGAATGTAAGTAAATTTTAAAAATGCCATCAAGAACGTATTTATTGCATACACGTTTTGTCTCCTTTAAACCTACATAATATTGATATATGAATATGCAAAATTATAAAAAATATTGAAAACTTTTGTTAATCCGTGTTAGTTTTGTGTTCCCCCCACATTAATTTGGTTGTAAAGGCTACAGTGGTAGTTTATACATTTTTATTTTCTAATTATTTATGTTTTATTTTTATTTTCTTAATCCTATTAGTTTATCTTGGGTTTGTTTGAGTAAATATAGACGTTTATTTATCTGAATATAAATAGGACAATAATTTGGTTGTTATACTTACAATGATATTCTATACATTATAATTTTTATTTTTTTATTCATCTTCATACGAAACAAAGCATATTACAACTTGGATGTTAATAAGAATGATAAAATTGTTGGTTTATTCATGTGAATATAAATAGGACAATAATTTGGTTGGTATACTTACAATGATATTCTATGCATTATAATTTTTATTGTTTGATTCATCTTCACACGAAACAAGGCATATTACAACTTGGATGTTAATAAGAATGATAAAGTTGTTGGTTTATTCATGTGAATATAAATAGGACAATAATTTGGTTAATATACTTACAATGATATTCTATACATTATAATTTTTATTTTTTGACTCATCTTCACACGAAACAAGGCATATTACAACTTGGATGTTAATAAGAATGATAAAATTGTTGGTTTCCGTTACATTTGAACTTTTACATATCAGTACAATTAGGGAAGCAGGTAGCATGAAGACTAGCTGTTCTAAGGAAGAAGCTTTTAAAGTAAAATGTTTTGTTTTTTTAGGGACCTCAACAGTTAACGGATGAGATTTTGCTCTCAAGCAGGTTTGTCGTTATATGTACATCAAAGGAACACACATTACATTCCATTAAAAGTATTTATAAAAACAGTCACCAGGATACAACATTGCGACAAGATGACAGGAGTTAAAGCCGAATTGACAAAGTGGGATATAATTTCAGATTAGAGACCATTTTTGGGGCATTATACAAGAGAGAGACTTATGGTAAATGCACCAGCCCGGATATGAAAATGATAGCCCATGCGCGGGCGAATCATAAGTTGTATAGAGGAATATTTTTTATTTTATATCTTTTAAAATAAATTTAATAGATAAACAGTTTTGTTTTTTAATCCTAATATTTAATCTTTTTGGCTTTCCTTTGTTTTTTAAGGAGGGATAATAATTTGTGTGTTGTTTGCAGAGGGTGCATGCATTAATCATACATTCTATTTTGTGTGGTTTTAAATAAAAAAACACCTTCTCTTTCAATTTAAATTCTATGTTTTGTTGTTTTAAATAAAAAAATTCTCTCATTAATAATAAAATTTCAATTAAATCCTATTTTTTTTTTTACAGTTTTTTAATAAAAAAAAAGCGCCCACCGCCTCTCATTAGTAATAATGTTATTATTTAGAAAGCTATTCTTATCACGAGAAGGTCCTGGCTTATTAATTTATACTTTCAACTAACAAATATAACAATAAAAGGAAGATTTTCTGTGTTATAACTTATTTACTTTTAAAAATAGTGCGTTACGTTATGTTAGAAGAAGAATAAATGGTTGATACAAAATGGTCCTTTGAAGTCCCGATAATTGTCCAAAAAATAGTAAAAAAAAAAAAAACTCATAGAAAATCAAAAAGAGTCAGGATGACAGTTTTTGCAAAATTTTATGTCAAACAATTTTTACAATATCTCTTGGTTTCATTTTATTTATTTTGTTTTTGCTGTTTTTTAATTATGAAGTGAAAGTACAGAATAGTTAACAGTATATGACATCTAATCCCCATCTAAAAAATCTAAGAAACCAAAAACTAATATAAATCCCCCGTCCCCTTCCCATGCAAAAAAAAATTTGAAACTGCGAACGATTACAATTATAATTGACTGCTAACTGGTCATAAAGTGACTGCTTATTTTATATTAAATTATTTAGGAAGGTGATCCCCACTCTAAAATAAGTATTATTAATGTATAATTTCTTTAGTGGGTATTTTCAAGACTGTATAAACGTAAGAGTAAAAAACAACCTCATTTTTTTTAGGGTTAAACTACGCTGGGTTAGATTGTAAAGACTTACGAATATTGTTTTCTACATTAAGTAATTGCTAATTGATGATAATTGATCAGTTTATGTAAACTTTATAAAAGAAAATGAGGCATATTTTAAAATATTACAAATTGGATGAAACATAAAAATTAAAACGGAATTCTCCAACGATATAATATTTTTTTAATCTTATAACAATGAAATACAAAAAAAAAAAACGTTTTCGTGATCAGATGTATTAACAAAAAGTTTCATTCGATCAACTTCAAATTAAAATATTATTTTCTCAGAAATCACACAAGTTTTACAAAAACTAATCATATTTTTAAGAAAAATCTAAATATCACATTGAATAAAATATTTTAAGATATTTTTTAAATCATATTATTATTATCATATTTTATTGGATTGCAAAAAGCAAATATAAATAAACTTATTTTAATGATTAAGATTATATTAAAAGTTATAGATTAGATTTTTTAGTGTAAAAAAGGGAAAATATATAAACTTACGTATATTTCCAGGAATTCAATACGAAAAAAAATCGGGATGCATTCGTTTTTCTTTTGTGTTAAAAACAACAAAAATTGTTTTGTTTTTAAGATTTTAGTAAATTCATGCAACGTTTGTTGTGTGTTCAATTCATCAAGAAATAAAATATATGAAAATATAAAAGAATTAAAAAGTAAAAGATGAAACACGCAATTAAATGTAAAATTATTTAAATAGAATATCAATTGCTAAAAGACAATTTTTGGTCATCGTAACACGGTGTAATCATTATTTCGTTCCTCGTGTAAAAATGTCCGTTTATTAGTTAAGTTTGCTGAATTGTTTTCGTATCAAGTTTAGATTGTATTTGTCAATATCTGGGGATTTCTTTATAAAATGTCTTTTCTTTTTTGTGTGTGTCTCATTTATTTACATAAAAAAGATACATGAAGCTTTAAAAAGCAGGTGTATTTATTTTTTTTTTTTGAAGATTGATTATTTCATTATTAATTGGATCAGTTAAACTACTGTTAACAATCAAGATGAAAACTGTAGGCAGAATAATCTTTTTCTACTTTTCTACACAACTGGATATGTTTTTAGTGTTTAAATTTAATGTAACATGTTTATTCAGCTCGAAAAACAGTGTTTATCGATGTATTGGAAAATTTAAAATGGCAGCCGACTCTCTCTTTGAGGCGGTAAGTTTGGGAAAAAGAGTTATAAATTAAAAAAACAGCCAAAATACTGTTAGAAACTCGCTCAATAGATGTTACCGTGACATAGGCCGACATATATTCAGCGGGTTTTTAACAGTATTTTGACTATTTTTTTTATTTATAACTCTTTTTCCCAAACTTACCGTCTCCGATAGAGAGTCGGCCGCCATTTTGAATTTTCCAATATATCGGTAAACACTTTATGTTGTTCGAGCTGAATAAACATGTTACATTAAATATAAACACTAAAAACATATCCAGTTGAGTAGAAAAGTAACTTATCTTGCCTTTGGTAACATTTATTTGTTCTATATTTGTTTTGTGACAACTTTTTCAAATCTATGTGTACAGCAAAACAAACCCGCCGTTTCGTTGGACAAAGAGCCTCGAACCATATACTCACTAGATGGTATCGAGCAGAAGTTTGTTTCCATGTTTCACAAACGTTAAATGGCTAAAATATAATCACGTAATTATTGAAAATGTGATCATGTGATTAAAATTTAATTTTTTTAACAACGGTGTTTAACAAATTAAAAAAAAATTCACGATGAAGATTAAAAAATTATTAAATGTGTTTTATTTTATAATTGAAAATTAAAAATATTGAACAACAAAAATAAAATTTTCGGTACTTATGTATTATTTCATTGGAAGCCATTCTTAAGATGTGGAGGGTGTTTTGTAACTATTTTGTTCTTCCACCTTACAATTAAAAAAAAAAAAAAAGATATCGTAAAACTTTAATTAAACCTGGAAAACTATTTAAAAATAGCGCGGTACCAAAAATGCATAAGCACCAAATTTTGGTTTAATTTTAGAATAAGTATTTGTTTTGGATGCATATAATGACAGATAGTACTGCGCTATTTTTATATAGTTTTTTTTTTCAATTTAAATTCAAGTTTCACGATTGCCTCCTCATATTAAGAATGGTTTATCAAAACAATAACGTTATTATTTCAGCTTGGCACCAAAATACATCAGTACCCAAAATTTCATTTTTATTGCTCAATATTTTTTTTCATTTTAATTATAAAATAAAATGGGTAATTGTATAGTTTAATAAAAACATTAAAAATGAAAATATCGACAAAAAAAGTTTATATTGTACGTATCCATTATGGAATGAAGTTCTCTAGAAAAAATTTACTTAATTTGATCAAGTAGTTTTATTTATTTATTTATTTTTTACAGCGAAAAAAAAAAACAATTTGTTATGATACCAATCCAAAGGTTGCCATGTTTCGATTTTTTAGAAGAAAAGCTATTATTTAAGATGGGAAGGGAAGTGTCGGCACTTTAAACCGAGTTATCTCCCCGTGGCGTGTTCTAAAAATCGAAACACGGCTATCTTCAGTATTAATATAACCTTTTTTGATATTTTCGTTAAACCGTACAAATATCAATTAAACATATTAAATCATTTTAAAACTTCATCTTGGATTGTTTTTAATTTGTTAAAGAACATGATTAATTTAAATGAAATTTTAATCACATTTTCAATAATTATGTGATTATATTTTACCTTTAAGAGTCCCTTTTCATGACTACTAAGTTCGAATAGGTAAAAAACCAAAAAAAAAAAAACAACTTCATGAAGCATTTCTCTTACTGCTGTTTTCGGGTATACTTACAACGAATAAGCGCACAAACTTCCCCATGTTAAGAATGGTCCTCGGAATAAACATCTCTACCCTTCCGATGTTAAGAATGGCTTTCGGATTAGACACCCACAACCTTGTCAGCATACCCGAAAACTGTCGTCAAGGTTGTCGATAATATAGCATATTTCTTGGCTTTGGTAGGACGGTTATTTTAGGCAAACCACGCTGATAATTGATGTAAATGATATACAATATGTTTTTAAAAGTTATATTTGTGATGACAGAAGGAAAACAGGTATATAAACAGCATGTATAATGCATACATATTAATATAATTTATTATTTTATTGTAATAATAAAAAGGTACTTGTACAGTTTAGTCAAGACATTAAAAATTGAAAACATCTAAAAACAAAAAAAAGGTCATATTGCACGTATCGGTTATGGAATGAAGTTCTCTGAAAAAAAAATTCACTGAATTTCATCGAGTAGCTTCAATTTGTTATGATACCGAGCGTCCGAGCAAAGGTTCGATTTTTAGGAAGAAAAGCTAGAATTAAAGATGGGGAGGGAGTATCGGCGCTTTGCATGGAGTTAGCTCCCCGTGGCGTGTTCAGCAAATTTCACAATGGCTGACTTCAACGCACTCTCATATGAACGGGGTTTTCTCCGCTGTAAAAAAAAAAAAAAAAAACTACTCGATCAAATTAAATAAAAAAATTTCGGAGATCTTCAATCCAAAACAAATACGTAAATTTGACCTTTTTTTTTTTTATATTTTCATTTTTTAATGTCTTGACTAAACTGTAAAAGTACCGAAAAAAATACCACCTTTTACTTTGCTAATGCTCTTTCAAAAACAAATCAAAATAATTTTTATGTGGAATTATTTTATTCACGAGATTAACGCATAAAGATTTTTGTAAAAAAAAACACAAAAACTTTATTCAATTTAATCTTTAGAAAAAATCTAATATATCCTGTGGTGGCGATAATATAGTATCCCTATATTATCAAGAATAAAATAAAGAGATAAATATGTACTGTGGATTTAAATAAAAGAAGAGAAGTTTATTAACGTATTTACAGGGAGAGACAAGATGTAATGTTTATCGTGTTCAGTCCATGGAGGGTCTCTCTTCTCGTGTATCCAGTGACAAATGTTTGCAATTAAAGGGACATAACTCGCAGAAGAGTTACCTGCCCCTGAAACATTTGCATCAAGAAATTTAAGTATTACCACATGATTACATTATGAAACTTTACATTTATTTGTTATCAAACCCGATTCAGTTAAATTTACTATGAAACAATATATAAGGTAAATAAAAAAGCGTTTGAACAAGTTACACGGCGAGCAGTTGATTGTAAAGTATTGGTTTGTGTCCTTTTCTATTCTCAACCATATTCACACCCGGGAGCCGGTGCATCATTTTACAACATTAAACTCCTTCTCTATCAAAGACACGTAATGCATGCGAGGAGGGCACAACACAACTAGGTGTATAAGAATTTTTGACAGAAAACTGCGAATAAAATTTTTTAAAAGCTCGTAATTTCTCCTTTTAAAGTGAGTTGTTTATTTTCTTTATGGAATATGCTTCCAAAATAAACTATTAAAGTTGTTAAAAAAATAATAGAAATATTTTTTTTTTATTTAAAAAAAACTACTGTTTACTAAGTGCCGGCGCGCCTTCATGCAGCCATTTTTTTAAGTAATGAAATCAATTGAATTTTACGAGTGAATTTTTTTTCAATTTAAAAACTTTAAAAATCTATTGGTATTTTTTTAGTTTAGGTCTACTAGGTGTGTCAGAAATTTCGTAAAAAATATTGAATAATTCCATCCCGTCTTTCAAAGCTTATAACTACTCGAAAAATGTAAATCAAGCCCTAATTTTTTTCAATTAAAGGAGCAAGGACCAAGGTTTAATTAAAAAAAAAACAAAAGAAAAAACAAACGTGTTTTAAAAAAAAAAGGTTTTAAACTTCGGACTTTACAGGTAAATTTCTAAAGAACACTACTTTTTTGTTTTAAATTTGAATATATTATTTATTGATCTTTTACGTTCAATTTATGATATATAAAACTTTGGTGAGTAAATGATTTACTTTTTAATAGACACTTGAAAATGGGGGGGGGGGCGTGAATTAAAAAAAAAAACGTTTGTCTAAAATATTATATTCGATTATTGGAAAGAGCATAAAATTTCACATTGACCCTGAAAATATCGTAAAAAAAAATATCGTAATAAAAAAATTTTGATAGATTTTTAAAATTGAAAAATACTGCGTTCGTAAAATTCAATTAATTTCATTACTGTTTTTTAAAAAATAATAACATTTTTTTATTACGTTTAAAACAACTTTAATAGTTTATTTTGGAAGTATAATCCATAAAGAAAATAAACAACCCACTTTTAAAAGAGAAATTACGAGTTTTTTTTATATTTTATTTGCAGTTTCGTGTTAGGGGTGTCAAAAATTCCTACAAAAATTCTGATACACCTATAGGTCCACCTCCACAATTATCTTATAAATGACAACTTTTATAGATTTTCGACTATGCTGAATATCGCATTGAAATTTTGCAGAAATAAGTAGTTATCGAGGTATAAAAAGTTGTATTATGCATTGTATTCTTTGGCGGCCATCTTTTTATGCACGTGCAGTGTTAATCATAGATGAGTAGATTTGTTTATGGCGCGCACGCGCATAAAAATATGGCCGCCAAAGATTACTATGCATAACACAACTTTTTATATCTTGATAACTACTTATTTCTGCAAATTTTCAATGCGATTTTCGTATTCAGCATAGTCGAAAACTATAACAGTCGTCATTTAAAAGAAAACTGTGGAGATGAACCGAATCTGAAAATTAACCAAAACATAAAATGAAGATTAAAAAAAAAAAACATATACAAAAGATAAAATGGGGGGGGGAAGTATATTAAATGAAAAAGGGTACAATAAAAACGACATAAAACGAAAAAAATAAAATGACACAAAAAAAAAGACAAAATGTAACTACACATGAAAAAAGAATAACATCCAAAAGTAAGCCTAGTACTCCCGAAGAAGGAGGTAAGGCATGGGATGTAAATATTTTCTGTTTTTAGTTTCGATTTTACACCTCCTTAGAGGTGCCCAGAAATTGCGGTTGGCACTGGGTGCCATCGCGGAGTATTGGGAATAGTTTTCAACTAGCAATAACAACGCCTCGGAAAATCCTCATTGGCTATTGTATCGCCTCTGCGCAACGACACCCAAATGACCGTCTCCAACGAAATACATAGCACAGACGCATTACAACCTAAGCGATCCCAAGTTTTCCTTTTCATGTATTAATTAAATCAGCGTATTATACAAAACTATTTTAAGCTAATATTATCAATCAGAAGAGTATTATGCATCATTTAATAAAGATAATTTATTCATTTATGCATGTAAAATAGTTTAAAACAACCTTTGTTTATAGAAAGTGCACAATTAAATACAGTTGTCTGCCCTTGACGGCCTTCACGTCTAAGAGTTATGAACAAGCGAATCTACGTGTGGCACATTTACAGTAGGTGCTTTCTGTGTGTTTTACGATACCTTTTTGACATCAGTCCGTGAACACTTTTTGATATTTTGCCCCCAATACTATATAAGCGTATATACATTTATAAATTAAAAAAATATTTTCATAATTTTTTTCCAATAATATATATATACATTTATAAATAAAAAATATTTACATAATTTTTTATGCATTTATAAATAATTTCCAATAATAATAATAATAATAATAATAATAATAATAATATATATATATATATATATATATATATATATATATATACATTTATATATAAAAAAAAATATTTACATAATTTTTTTAAAAAAAAAAGGGTTTGATTCGGAAATCTTAAGTAGGACTTCCCACGATGTGTTTGCGCCAACTAGGAATTTTATCCTGGCCCCCAAAATCAACAAATAAAATAAATAAATTAATAAAAGGATTAAAAAAAATAAAAATTGAGCAAATCTATATTATTCAATTAGAAGCTGATAAAGAATCAAATATTATATTAATACAGTGAATTGAAATAGATCATGATATTATTACTTAATCAAAATGTAATGTTTATTGATGGCAAGGTAAAATTTGTTCTTTTATATTTAAATTTTTTGGTAACTTTTATTCTGATTCATTATTTTGCATTTACGATAAGAATTACCTCACATATAACAACATTTATTATTAATAAAAATAACTTGCTTACGAGTTCCCCAGGCAACGCATGGTACCCCTGCTAGTAAAAAAAATTAAAATCTAACAAACCTGTGACAAGAACTTGGAGGCGTTTCCAAGGTACACGTTCTCTGGCGCCGTGTCCTTCTTTTTTCCGATTGAGCTTTTTCGAGTACAGCCAATGCTGAGTGGATGTATGGAAGCCGATACCTTTTTTCTAAAAAATAAATACACAAGTAAAATACTTTATAAGTGCAATTTCTAAGAGATGTTAATATATGTTATATGCACTTTGATAAATAACTGCATAGAAGATACTGCCAAGTCAGCTGCAACAAAAGTAAGGATTAGTAGAAAAAATAGATAAATATCTACATAAATAATAAACACATAAATAAACAATAACAAAATATAAAATAAAATAATCTAATAAATAAATCGTATTAATCAGAATATTAAAAAAATTATAAAATAATAAATAAATGGTAATAATCAGAATATTAAAAAAATTATAAAATAAAATAATCTAATAAATAAATGGTATTAATCAGAATATTAAAAATGTAATTTAAAGAGCTCGGCGCCAAGTATTGATCTAAAAATGTAATTGATGCAACAAGTTGATTAAAAATATGATTGATATGTGTTTCTAAATATACATAATAGTTAGTAAGTATGTTAAAAATTACATTATAGTCATAATAACTTATATCTATGTTAAATCCAATATGTCTGACCACACATTATTTAATATATATACTCATTATGTCCACGTTCATAACTTCATTTCCGAAATATTAATAAAATTTTAATTAAAATATTAAATAAAATAAATTATAAATAGGATGTAATTAAGTTCACCGTCGAGGGAATTTAAGAATAAGGATAAACATGGTTGGATATAGTCTAGAATTATTAGATCTAAACAATATTTATAAATCTCATTAACTTGAATTAAAATTAATACTAGGTTTAACTTTGATATACATTTATTTGATTATAATTATAATAACATGTCACCAGATGTAGGAACTTTGTATTATAATCATTGGTGTTTTAGAAGACATATAATTATAACAAAAATCACACTTAAATAAGGAATTAGTTTCTCAAAACGTTTATTAAAAATTGAGGTTCGTATGTAGAACGGAGTTAAATTGGGGAAATGTAAAAATTAAATCATTTTTTCTATATAAAGTATTGAAGGTGCTGATATTGATTATAATATGATAAAATAGTTAAATAAATAACAAATTAGAGTAATTGGAAGTAACTAATTTACAATTCTACATTAGCAGATATTAAGTTAAAATTTAATAACCCATGATTATCGATTGAAATAATCCATTATAATATCATTTTGTATCGATAAAATTAGCAAATTAATTTATAACAAAAAAAATAATTAAAGTCGATTTAATTTCTAATAAATAATAATGAATGAAAAACAGTATTATTAGCATATATATATATATATATGCTAATAATTAAAATTTACATTTTAATATAGTTAAACTGTTTTTCATTCATTATTATTTATTAGAAATTACATCTATATATATAGACGTTGGTGTAAATAAATAAAAATAAATAAATTTAATCTTAGAGGCTTTTATCTAAGGGAAGTAACTCGACTTGCATTTTATTAAATTAATTGAAGGGAGATGATGTAACGATTTGAAACGATTGAAAATAATTTTCTAATTATTCTAAACTTTAAATGAGTTCTGAAATAATTTTAATTTTATTTCGGATAATTGTGTAGTCATGAGATTTAGCTGTTTTTAATAAAGCGTTTTTTTTTTCGCAGCTTAAATTAGTTTCGTATATATTAAAAGATAGGATAGTTTATAACGTGGTTGATATTATTTTCAAAATTATGTATACACAACTTAGAATCATTGAATTTACTAATTATTAAATAGAACTTTTTGTAATGATGAGACCACAAATTAATTTGGTAATACGAAAAGGTGGCTTTCCCTTTTCTTTTTTTTTTGTAGCTAAGTTTAGGTTTCGTACACATATTTAGTAGTTTATAATTTAGTTGACATAGTTTTGTTGATATAATTTCCATAAGTATGTATGCATAACTTAGAAATAATAAATGTACTAATTATAAAAAAAGAAATTTTAGGTAGTAGATTCATAGATTGAGATTGGTAGTAAGTATTGTTGGGTTTTCTTTTTTCTGTAACTTAGTTTAAGTTTCGTACATTAGGACATGTATATTGATCTGTAATTTATGACGTATATTTTGTCAAATGATTCATAAATTAATTAAATGGTAAATACGAGGAGGCAGATTCAATGACTTTGTTTGATTAAAATCCAAAATGGCATAATTGAAAAATATAAAGGTAACTGCAGCTTCTCTTCCAATTTTCGGATTCTCACCATGGTGTATCACATTTTAATTCCTTTCAGTGGATGGATTGTTGCGATTTCTTCTGATGAGTTAAGGGCATAATAGATTCACTAATTGATATAATAATTAAGTGATTGATTTTGCGCTACGAAACAGATACTGTCAAGAACTGTACAAATCAATTGATGTAAAGGAATAAAATACAAAATTGTCAACATAATGTACTTTGGAACATAAAGTTTTTGTCATTTATTATATATATATATATATATAATTAATATACGAAAGTTTTTGTCATTTATTATATATACACATATATATATTATAATTATTATTATTGTCAACATCATGTACTTTGGAATATAAAGTTTTTGTCATTTATTCTCTCTCTCTCTCTCTCTCTCTAATATATATATATATATATATATATATATATATATATATATATATATTAGTAAATACTTGCTATCTATCCCAGCATAGTTTATCTGCTAAAAATGTCAAAATCTATTTTAGCTTTTAAAAACATCAGCACTAAAGGAATTAAAAAAATAATATTTTAGATTTTCGAGTAGGGGATCACTTTCCTATATAAATCCAACATAAAATGAGCACCTACTCCATTGCAAGTGGCAGTCAACCAGACATATAATCGGTCACAGTTTTCAATCTTTGCTACAATTACTGGGGAGGAGGGGGGCATATATGTTTTAGTTTTCTTACATTTTTTAAGGAGGGATATGAGTTCATGTGTTGTTAACTATTCTGTATCTAAACCTTCCAATTTAATAAATAAAAACACCGTAAAAATATTGTTGTTGGCTTTCTTACATTTTAATATTCAAATTCATATTTGATATAAAGAAAGTATCATCTTATTATTTGTTTTTTTTTATATAAAAATGGGAATGGGGTATATTTTTTAAATTTCAATTTATAAATTCGAAGAGTGGGCTTTTTACTTATACATTATATTTTTTGTTCTGTTTTAAAATAATAAAACCCCACCTCTCTTCATTAATTACTAGCCTGCATGGCCAGTGTTTCCCAGGTGTGTCAAGGTGTGTTTTAAGCAAAAGAAAAATGGTAGTAGGCAAGCTCAAACCCATGGTCCGCGAAGAAAAGAAAATGAAAGGAAATCTGACGTCTTATCACTACTCCATGACATGACCGGAAGTTCACAAAGTTAAAATTAGGAAAAATCAATCCAATTGATATGATGGCTCGCAAAAAATCGATCCCTCCATGTAGAAAACTGCCCAGTTGAGGATGAAGGAATTAATGTTTTTGGTCCAATTTTTCGATATTTGTCATCCGAGACAACAAGCGTCACACTGATACTAATCTCGTGACAACTGTCGTCTCTGACAAAGGTTGTAGGCAAAATACAAACATACATACAGACATTTAAACAGACAGGTGAGATTTATATTACAGATGGCATTATTATTTAGAAAGCTATTCTTAACATGGGGAAGGGAGTCCTTGCTAAATAATTTGTACATTCATCTAACAATTTAATAAATGAAAAGGTACATTTTGTAGTCAACATAAAAACGAAAAACTGGACAAAAAACAAAATCTATAGCAAATAGTTGTTATTAAAGGAAGCATAATTAACTCTTCTACCTTCTTGGATGAGATTTCTTGTTTTAACTTATTTTAAAGCGTTTATTTACTTTAAAAAAAACTGTACCGAGTCTTATGTTAGAAGAAATAAAAATGGCTGATATAAAACGGTCATCTAGGATGTCACGATAATCGCTCAAAAATCGATGATTAAATAAAAGACGCGTAGAAAACCATAAAATTGATACTTTTGAAACGTTGGGTTATGCCCAAAGATTTTTATTTTACGATATCTTTGGTTAAATAATTTGTTAAGTGAAATCCTAAATAACTATTTGAAAATAATAAAAATAAAAACTATTTGTAAAAAATAACAACACAAAATAAAACGTAAGAAAGCAAAAAATAAAAATAAAAAAGATATGAGCCACCCATCTCTTGCCCATTCAAACAAAAATTGAAAACTGCAAATGATTACAGGTATTATTGCCTGCTAACTGGTCATTAAATCGATGCTTATTTTATGTTAAATTTACATAGGAAAGTGATTCCACGTCCTGAAATCTTAAATATTTATTATTATTTGTCGTGTCTTTGAACGATATTTTTTTAAATTGTTGAAACGTAATAGCAAAAATACTTAATTTTTATTTTATTTTATTTAGAGACTAAACAACGCTGGGTTACATTGTAAAGATTTACAAATATATTTTTCTACTGATAATTAATGATGGTACATAAATATTTGATCATTTTATGTAAACTTTATAAAAGAAAGTGATCCCCATTCTAAAATTTTAAATATGGGATAAAACATACAAAATCAAACGAAACTCTCTAGCGACATAATAGGTAAGTGTAAACAGAAAAATAATTATGTTAAAATAATTAGGTACTTGGGCACTTATGTTACCCTGCTGAAATAACAACCTTATTATTCAGAATTCCATTCTTAACATGGAGAGAGGAAAGTGTTTTGCGACTCTTATGTACTTCCACCTAACAATTTAATAAAATAAGATCTGGTAAAATTCGAATTTAACTTAAAAATCAGATTTTTAAAAATAGAACAGAAGCATAAGTGGATAATCATTTAACAATTAAATACCGGAAATTAGTTTTATTTATTTATTTTTAATTAAAAAAAAAAAAAATTTATTTTATTTATTTATTTTTATTTATTTATTTTTTTTTTGTGACTAGTTTTCTTCGAATTGAATCATTGTGTTTACGGTTCTCGGAAATACCAAAAGTGTTTTCTTTCTAAGAATAGATTTTTAGTGTAAAAAAGAAAAAAAAAGAAAAAAAAAACTTATCTTTTATCCAATGAATTAAAAATAAACAAAATAAATTTGAAATTCACATTTTATATCCACGTCTGTTATAAATTATATAGAATCAATATTTTTATTTCAAAAAAAATAAATAAATAAATAAATAAAAATAATAATAATTTAATATTTAAGGTTATTAAAAAAATTCGGATTAGAAATGTAAACAAAAACTTACCTTTCATTCCAGTTCCAATACGAAAAAAAATCGGGTTGAAGTCTTTGTTCTTTTGTGTTCAAAACAGAAAATTTGTTAGAATTTCTTTAGTAAATTGATACAACTTTTGTTTTATGTTCAATTCATTAAGAAATAAAATATATGAAAATATAAAAGAATAAAAATAAAAAGATGAAAAACACGATTTAAACGTGAAATTATTTAAAAAGAAAATTAACTGCTAAAGAACAAAGAAGTTAAGGTCATCGTAATAAAACGGTGTAATCATTATTTTGTTCCTCGTGTAAAAACGTCTGTTTATTATTAAAGCGTATCGATTTTTTTTTTTTTTTTTTTTACAAAGGCATCACCACATTATCAAGGCCCAGAGGCCACTCAAGGATAAGGGTTAAAGAGTGTACAGTAGAAATTGGTCAATATAGTAATCATTAGTAATGAAAATTTGGTAAATTTAATAACTTATATGGAACGGCTCATCAAGAACTTATTTACTTTAGACTTGAACACGACCATATTGTAGTCAGCCGGAAAGAAGGAAAACGGAAGACAATTCTACAGGCGTGCAGTTCTAAGAAAGAAGCTTTGTTCATGGAATCTACGTTTAGGTTTAGGCACAGATAAAGAGTGGGGGAAATTATTGATAGTGTTTTCAGCTAGACGAGTGTTTCTTGTGAAAGTTTGGCGAGGGGGGACCATAGATTGAAGCTCAGTTGAACACTTTCCATGAAAATAACGATACATCAGAGACAAACTCGCAACATCTCTTCTGTGAGATAGAGGTTGCAAGGAGGAGAAAAGGACATCTCCTACGAGGCTACGAAGTCTATTTTGAACTCTATCAAGGCAGGACAAGGCCTTTCTAGCAGCTCCTGCCCAGATGTGGCAACAGTATTCCATCCTTGGACGTACCTGGCTCTTATATAGGTAGAGAATAGCATCAGCAGTGAGATATCTACTGGATCGATAGAAAGATCCCACCATTTTTCCAGCGGCCTTGGCAACAGATTTGATATACGTGTTCCATTTAAGATCAGGAGTAATGGTCAAGCCCAGAAGCTTGTCAAAACTTGAGGCCTCCTGAAGACGAGAGCCATTCATTTCAATTGATGACAAATGTGAATTAGAATGTTGATGATGTAAAGAGAGAAGCTTGGTTTTAGATGCATTAAAAGTAACCAGCCACTCCTTTCCCCATTGTACTACGTGCTCAAGATCAGAGGAGAGAGAATTGGATAGAACTTGGTCGTTTACTGTCTTAGATGTGGTACCATAAATGGTAGTGTCGTCAGCATAAATGTCTACAAATGATGTAAGGATATGATTTGGAAGATCATTAATGTAGATCAGGAAAAGAGTTGGGCCCAGGATGGATCCCTGAGGGACACCGGCATTAATACTGTGAGCTTCTGATTTTTGCCCCTCAACTACTACTCTTATGAACCTATCAGAAAGAAATGATTTAATAATTGAGAAGACTTTTCCAGCTATACCATAGCTAGCGATCTTATGAAGTAAACCTTTATGCCATACCCTATCAAAGGTTTTAGATATGTCGAGAGCAATTGCCCTAGAAAGATTGCCACCGTCGAGAGATTTGCTAATCCTATGCGATATAACTGTAAGGACATCTGCTGTAGATCTAGCAGAACGGAAACCATATTGAGTGTCACTAAGAAGGTTATTTTTGTTGAGATGTTTGATTACTTCTGTATTTAACACAGATTCTAGCAACTTACTCATGACGCACAGGAGACTTATTGGCCTGTACTGAGAGGGGGATGAGCGATCACCTAAATTCTTAAATACAGGGCATACTGATGAGATTTTCCAGGGAGATGGGAAACTATTCTCCTTAAGACAACGTTTAAACAGTTTTGTAAGTATGGGCGCTAATTCAGGTTGAAGTTTTTTGAGTACTATAATTAGAATACCATCAGGGCCAGTTGCTTTACTCGAATCAAGGTTTTTGATTAGCTTCGCAACATCACGTACAGATATACGTATATCACATAGCGTGTTTTCTGATACAGGAGGAAATATTGGGGGTTGGCGGTCTTGGTCGCAAAGGGTAGAATTAGCTGCAAAGTTCTTGACAAAGAGTTTGGCTTTGTCTGATGCTGACGAGATTACCTCAGGTCCATTGATAATAGTTGGGATGGAGCACACGCTTCTGTTCAGGATTCTGTTTGCTATTTGCCAAAACTGGTGGGAACCAAGCCGCTGCTCAGCTACTTTGGACTTAACAGATTGAGCATACAACTCTCTTGCGTTCCTTATTACTTTCTTACAATGGTTGCTGGCAGTCCTGAAAACGGCTTTAGTTTCCATACATCTATTACGTTTGAAGCAGTGGAAAAAGTGATTTCTGTGCGCAATGGCAGCAGCACATTCTGGAGAGAACCATGGCTGGCTGTTAGGTTTTTGCTGAAACTTTTTCGAGGGTATGAAATGGTCAATACCTACAATTAACCATTCAGTTAGGTCTAATACTATAGAGGACACATCCTTTTTAAACATGGAATGCAGAGGTAGATCAGATATAAATGTACGGAAGCTATCCCAGTCAGCCTTAGTGTATCGATATACTGTACGATGAAGAGGTACGTCTGGGGACTTATTACATTTCATTTTTATCTTAATTGATACAACAGAGTGGTCGGAAGATCCAAGAGGCGACAGAACAGAAACTGAACATAGTTCAGGGCAAGTTGTGAGAAAAAGGTCTAGTAGGCTCGCATACTGGCCGTCATTATCGGGCACACGGGTAGGTTCCTGAACAATCTGAGTGAGGTCATAGGCAATGGAGAAATCATGACAGAACCTCCCCTCATCATCGGTCTTGTTTGAGTGGGTCAACCATTCGACGTTGTGAACATTGAAGTCTCCACATACGTGAATGTTAGCTGAAGGATAAGTAGAAAGGACTTGGTCAATTTTCTCAGATATGCTTTGAAAGATAGTAACTCCGCTGTTGTGGGGGCGATAGAGAGTAAATATAAATGCAGTAGTGTGAGCTAAAGCAACCCGGAAGCACATATAGGGTAAGTTAGGATCTTCCCTGGAGATGTCCCTCCCACATGGAAAGCTATCTTTAATATAGGCACATATTCCATGCCCGTGGCGATCTTGGGGGTCAGATTTAGAAGTTAAGTTAGAGTATCCTGAAATTGCAAACTCATCTAGGGAAATAGCCTGTCCAATGCCAGTTTCACTTAAAAATAAAAGGTCTGGTTTAGTCTCCTGTAATTGGGTTTCAACCTCTGGAAGGTTAGAACGAAGACCCCTGATGTTGGAGAAGGAGACATGGTAGTAGGGGTCTACGTTGGAAGTTGGAGAACCGGGTTTAATCGTGTATTTTTTCTTGAAACTTGTCATGATAAAATTTTGGAATTTGTGGACTAGGTCGACAGATTTACTTAGAGCAGGACAGAGAGGGGAAACTAAGAGAGAAAAAGTTTTAAAAAGTTTGGTTTATATTTGTCAATGTTTACAGCTTGTTTTCGATATCTTTTGTAAATTTCTCTTTTGTATGTCTATTTCATTAAAAATTAAAATATATGAAAACATAAAAATTAAAATATATGAACACATAAAAATCAGAAAAACTGAACATTTCATTATTATTCTAATTAGTCAAACTACCGTTAACATCCAAAATGAGAATAGTAGTCTAAATAATTCGGATCAAGTAAAGAATAGATACCCCGTATCAGACGACGCCGCCTGGCGGTGCCAGGCGCACAATTCAACTAACACCGGTGATTCGACCTTGACATTGGCACAAGCACACGGCGTCGGTTGTTTGTAAACACGTCAAATAGCAAACATGCTCGAATATTCGCCAGCATTTTTTTAAAAATATATTTACAAACTTTTGAAGATAAACCTTAGAATAATAATTATGTTTCGCGGATTTTTGTGCTAAAGATTGATTTTTATGTAAAGTGCTTTATAATTCTTTTTTTTTCTGTGTGTTTTTTTAATACAATTCAGTATTTATTTAATTATTCTTTCTTTAAAACATTAACTTTACCGACAATTAATATATTTTTTTAAATAATATTTTTAAATATTGAATTTTGATTTAATCTCATGATACCATCACGTGATCAATTTATTAAATGACAAAAAAAAAAATCCAAAAGTCGAAGAAGCCAAAATTTTACGAGATATTAAAAGAAATTAATATTTGGACCATTTTGTTTTAAATACTGTAACAAATGGATAAAGCCATTTTCAAAGATGTTGTGTGTCCGTTGATTTCTAGAGACCATCTATCCATAATTGAATGGATGAAACAGCATTTCCTACTTGCAAATGAAATGAATTGTGAATTCTGTAATGTCCGTATGAATTGGACGAAACATTCAATGACATTGGATAAATATGTTTGGAAATGCCAAAATAAAATGTGTCAAAAATATAAAAACAGAACATTTATACGATGCAAGTCATTTTTTTTAAAATTCCAAGTTATCCTTACAGTCATGGATATTAGCAATATATATATGGAGTCAAAGAATAAGCAAAAAAAAAATGCCATGATGCAACTGAATATTTCGAAACCGACGGCCAATTGCTGCATTTCGAGAAATATGTGTGAAATATTTTATCGATAATCCCATATTCTTTACTTGATCCAAATAAAAGTTATAAAAAGATATGTGAATAAAATAATTTTTTTTTATCTCGATTGTTTATACTTGTGATTTTATTATGCATAAAAAATTGCCTCGGCCTAAAAGGATTTCTCCTTCACTGACCACCGACATACATCGCACTGTAAATAAATATTAACGCACAAAAAAAGAAATGGCCAAAACCGTATAGAATGAACCTTTTTTTATAAGTTTTATCCAAACAGTCTTTATTCGAACTTAATGGACTGTTTTTGTTTTTTTTCTTTTTTTTATTATTTATTAACTGTTGTATTCTTTGTTTATCACACAAAAATAGAACTTTTATAATGAAATATATATTATGGACTGTTTTTCAAACATCGAAATTTTAAACTTGAAGTTTTATTTAAAACAAAAAAAAAAGACGAGGGTTTTTTTCTTTTCGAGATATTTTTTTTCACCATTTATTACTTTGAAATTTTATTCAACAATGAAATGATAAAAAAAAAGTTATCGTTAAATATATTTTTAAAAAATTATTATAAAATATCTATAAAGTCTATTTTTATGTCTGTAAAAGTTTGTTGAAAGTTCAAATAAAGTTTATAATTTAATTGAAAAAAAAACACCTCGTCTTTTTTTTTTTTTTAAATAAAACTAACTTTAATTTTAAAATTTAGAAACAGTCCATAATATATATGTCATTATAAAAGTTCTATTTTTGTTTGATAAAAAGAATAAAATAGTTATTAAAAAGTTCTGTAAATATATTAAACACGCACTCAGAAAGACACCCATTTATTGAAATATCTTTTATTTAAAAAAAAAATCTTGCTCGCGAATATTCGTAAAAATGTAATATTTAAAAATATTATTTTGAAAATATATTAATTGTCGCTGAAGTTAATGTTTTAAAGAATAAATATTGAATTGTCTTAAAAACGCACACAGAACCCCCAAAACACGATACATAAAAATCAATCTTGGTCGCAAAAATCCAAAATAGAAAGAGACACCCGTTTATTTAAATATCTTTTATTTAAATACGTTCGTTTTGTTACTTATTTAAAAAAAAATGTTTTGTAAATATATACTTTTTCTTTTAAATCTTCAAAGGTTTTGTAAATATATTTTTTTAAAAATGCTGGTGAATATTCGAGCATGTTTGGCATTTGACGTGTTTAAAAACAACCGACGCCATGTGCTTGTGCCAATGTCAAGGTCGAATCACCGGTGTTGGTTGAATTGTGCGCCTGGCACCGCCAGGCGGCGTCGTCTGATACGGGGTATCTATTCTTTACTTGATCCAAAAATTCAATATATAATATAATATAATATAATATAATCCTTATAATAATAAAAAAAAAAAACGCGAAGTTAGTAAAATTACAAGAATATATTTGGACCAAGAAAGCAAACTACAATAATTACATTATGAAACTTGAAACTGAATTCGGGTAAACTTAAGATTTCTGCCCAACAAATGTCGCAGTAACATTTATTGAGTGGTTTTCTACCAACATTTTGTTTTATTTCTTATTTTGAAGCGATTATTCAGCCTTCAAAGACATTGCGGTAAGCTTTTCTTGTTCTCCAACAGCGTTTAACATTAAATGTTTTTCGAACGGATTAAAGATTATACATTAACTAAAAACACTGCAAACGTATCCATTTACTAGGAAAGATACCCGCGCTTCGCACGGGACTTTGCTGCACATTCGCCCTACCCCGCCGACCCCCCCCCCCCAATGTAAACAAAATGTTTGTTTTTTTGGTGGGGGTGAACGTGTGGGTGCTCATTTTAGGTTAAATTATTATAGAAAAGTGATACCCCACTTTATTGAAACTAACATTAATTCAAAAATCCAGAGTCCTGAAGTTCATGCCATGCAAACGGTAAATTTGCGAAGGGTTTGATTATCAGATTTGGTGTCAGAAAAAAAATCGGTTTGTGTCAAAAAACGAAAATAATTTTTTTTTTTTTTTTTTATCATAAAAATAATTATTTGTCCAATCACGAGAAGTGTGTGATGTATCCAAATTGATGAAATTAAGAAAGTGAAAGGAGGGTTGTGGTCAGTTTTTTGGCTCGTTTGGCACTTTTTGGTGTTTTTACCTAAATGCACGACGGTCGCCCATCTTGCTTGACAAACTGTAGTGATTACGTTGGATAAAGAATGTCTTCAAATATGAATAAGTACTCGTTTGCGCAAGAAATAAATGCGATATTCGTTCTCAGCGTACCCAAAATTTTTTAAAGGTTTACAATTTAAGGGCGAATGCCGATTGGTCCGTAAATTAAAAAAAAAATAAAAACTGTTTTATGGTAATAATTATACCATAGCGATGTATGTGATATCTAGGGACTGCCAACAGACGCGATTAATGATTTTTTAAAACCTTTGTTTATCTTCTTCAAACTGCAATTAATAAATAATCTTCGATATGATTTTTTAAGGTTTTAAGATTTACACAGTTTAACGATTAATAATATTATAAACATTTGTATATTAAATATGAAATACGGTTTCACTGAATGTTAATTTTGTTACCTACGAGGTTCCATATTTTCTTCGGTAAAAAAAAGACTAGAAAATTTGAGGGGGGCTACAAAATGCTTAATATTTGTGCAATAATATTTTCAAATTGTTTTTAATCGTGCGATAGAATAGCTGACAAGAGTCATGTTTACATTAAAACTTAATATTTAAAAAAATATGTAAACACAATTAAAAATATAAGTTATAACGGAACATTTTGAAATAATGGAACTTTAATCCCTTTAACCGTTTAAAAAATAATTAATTTTTAATAAGTTTCCTTTTTCTTGGCAATTCAACTGATATTATATATATTATAACTGATATTATGGTATATATTAACTCGAAAACAAAACTATTTAAAAAAAAACAATGATATTAAATTTATATCATTTTTTTAAATTGAAACTTCAAGGTAATTTTTTGTTCAATATATGTATTTAAATGTTTAAAAAATAAATATGTTTTACTTATTTGAACTCTTATGTTTCATAATAAATAGAAATCTCGATAGATTAAAATATATTTTGTTCAAATTTCGAAAAAAATAAATAGGGGTGGGGCACGCACAAAAAATACTTTCCCTCATATATTTTACGGAAACTGCATTTTATATGTAATTTCATTCTAAAATGGATAAGTATCGAAAATTTCATGAAAATCTGACCATTAGTTGCTTTTTGCTAGATTTATTAAAAACGGGTATGTTTTCACGTTCAAAATGCTTACTACATGGGAACGTTATTTTAAAGCACCAATTATGTAAACACGATTTTCGTCTTTCAATTTCATTACTTTCGTACGATGAAAATTTAAAAAAAAAATTACTAGTTTATTTTGCCCTTCGTTTAAATGGTACAAAAGTTATATTGATAATATTAATTTATGATAAAGTTACGTCGTTTTACATATGGGGGCTAATTATGTGGTGACTTTTGGTAGTGCCTAGTGATATCATATATGGTAAATAAAATATATATTTTATATTAAATAAATTATAAAGAAAATCTGTTTCGTAGGCAATTAAATACACTTGCTATGGTATAATTACAATCAATCCTGGGAAATTTTATAAACAAAAAAAGAAGCAAATAATGTATGGGATGATGGATTTTGACACATGGAAAATTGGCCTTGTGTCTGACTAACTCTGTCCTCGTAGGTATCACTTTTCTATAATAATGTAACGTAAAATGAGCACCCACTTTGTGATTACCACATGATGAGAGGTGGATGACAGAGGAAGAAATAAACAGATACGGAGAAAAAAAATGGAACAAAAAAAAAACGAGGGTTGAGAAATGGGTTGAATGGAGAATAGTTTTAAGAGAATTAGAAAAAATGAGGGATTTGGGAGTGAGTGAAAGGAAGAGTAATTTCGAGGAAGAGAGAATGAGATTAGGAGAGAGGGAGAATAAGAAAAGAGAGAGGGAGAAAGAGGAAGGATAAAGAATGAAAAAAGATATATTAGGTAAATGAGAGAAAGGAGAAATAGAAGAAGGGGTGAAGCAACAGAGGAAGACAGAGATTTCGAAAAAAAAAAAGCAACAGATGAAGCGCGATAGAGAGAGAGAGAGATAGAGAGAGAAGGGAGAGAGAAAGGAGAGAGAAGGGAGAGAGGGGGAAATAGTAAAAAAGATATTGAGACAAACAGGAAAAAAATCGATAGTGAATGAAATCATTGTTTATTTGCCAGACACAACACCAGAAAACCCCTTTACAATTAAGTTGAGAGAATTGAGTCTTGTCACGGGTAATCTGTCTATAATGTCCGCCTCCTATAAATTCATAATTTTGGTAACTGAAAATATCCGTACGCATCATTCAAGTTGGTTTAAATGTTTAATATCCGGGGTCATGGGTGGAGTTCGACCAATAATAGACACACGAATTATGTTGGATGTTGTTAGACATTTTAGTTCATAGATCTAGAGGATGTGACATAAATACTGTTAAAAATTAAAACTCAGATTTATTCCAACAAAATAATTTATTACAAAACAAAATTACATAAAATGATTAGCAAATAATGAAGTAAAAATATAGCTTAAACATGATTCAAAATGTTTGTTTGAATGTTCACTAAACTACGAAGTATTTTAGGTGAAATTATCTATAGCATAACATCTAATGACATTTTCTATCAGCATTTGTTCAATTTTATTTTATTTAAGCTGATCCAGGACTAAATGGGTGGAATACGGAATAGTTCTAAGTGACTTAGATTAAATGAGGGATTTGGGAGTGAGTGAAATTAGAGTAGTTTCGGGGAAGAAAGAATCCGATTAGGAGAGAGGCAGAATTAGAAAATAGAGAGCGATAAAGATGGAATAAAAAAAAAGATATATAAGGTAAATGAGGGAGAAAGAAAGGCAAAATGCAAGAAGGGGTGAAGCAACAGAGGAAGACGGAGATTTCAAAAAGAAAAAAAAAAGAAAGCAACAGATGAAGCGCGTTAGAGAGTAAGGATAATGTCATTTTATCTCATCATTTGTTCAATTTTATTTTAAGAACGTTAATATTGTTACAAGAAGTAAAGAAGGATTCACTCTCAATGATTGACCACAAAGAATAATCAAGAACGTTAAGATCACGTGATGATGAAGGTCATTCTTGTTTGCTGATCCAGGACTAAAGTTGTCTGTGTTACTTGAGCGGTTTGGCTTGTCGCATCATCTTGCAATCAGCAAATACAGAATTATAACATGGGATTAGTGCACATTTAAAAATGTCCTCAATGTAACGTTCTTTGTTAAGAACAAGAAAAAATAATCTATTGGCATAAAAATTGATGGAGATTTCCCTCTTTTAGAAATGGCTGCTCAGACCATCACTGATGATGATTTCTTCATTTTGAAACTCTTGTCTGCATTATCAGGTATTCTCACAAGGACTTTTTTATTTTGATGCTTGTGGGATGTTGAAGTGAGAATAACTTTTCATCTGTGAAGATGATGTTATTGAGCGTGCCTTGTCTGATAATAATGTTTAACAAGAGTCGATTTCTGATGAGTTTCTTTGCAGTTGTGGCTGCAGAGAGAACTGTCGCTTTTGGAGCTTATAAGGTGACATTAAAAGGTCACTTCGACATATCCTTCACATCGTCGTTTGTGATGTTTGTGCTTTTGTTTACCATTTGTCTCATGCATCTTTTTGGATTTCGTCTGTTTTTTTCTCTAACATTTTTGATAAGTTTAGGTGTTCTTAAGGTGTGGGGACGTTGTTTATCTTTGAACAACAAAGTTTCCATGTAATGATCAATCGTCCATTTTATGAACATTTTGTTGATTTTGAGTTTTTTCCCCAACTTGAATATTTCTTGTGCACGCCTTTCTCATGTTGATCTATGTTTAATATTCTCTTCAATTCAACAACATTGTTTAAAAATTAACATTTTTTGTTTCTAAAAAAAAATTAGAAATCATACATTACATTATCATTCAATGACAATTAAGTAGTAAATTTATTTTAATATTATCATAAGAAATTTTGTAACAGGGCTTATGCCCACACTGTATATCGAAAGAAGAAACTTTCAGTAGCTGTAGGCGACAGCTAGACGAATTCCTCACGATTAAATGTAGATTACATTTACATGCAAATTAGATACAATAAGAACGTTGGAATTGAAGCGGATAATAAACTGGTCGAGAGAAATGGCGTATTTCTTGGTATTACAGAGATTAAGGATGATTAAGCAGAGGGAGTATAGACCTACGAGTGAGAGGTACTTGGAAGAAGTAGGGAAGGAGTTCTGATTTTGATTGTATTATCGGGGTGAGCGCGTACGCAGACCCCACACTTAGAAATAGCACGTTCGAGTCGTCCACATTTGGGACGATCGCAAAGGTCAACCCAACCGCAGTGCAATGGATGGGCCTCGCTCTGGGGGAACGACCTTAATGATCACCGTTTCCCCTACGTAAGGTAAGTATATTTTTTATGTGCCCCCCACTGTTTTTATATCACACTTCTATACTTACCACCAACAAACAATAAAAAAAAAAAAAAAAACTAAAATACCTCCACATAATTCTCACCAATATCAGTATATCACAACATTTCATTCACTAATAACAATAACAAATAATTTACTATCATTTAAACTTACCAACTTTTTCACAAAATACCTCAATTCTTAACGGAACTTACATTTTATTGTAATATTCAATGTCAAGGTCGTTTACATGTGAACAACATAAATTCATAATCTTTTCAATGAGAACAAATACAAACGAATGAAAACTTTTAGAATTCAAACCAAAGCACTAAACCAAAAACATATTTATGTAATTAAATCAAACAGTTTTGTATTTCATTAATTGGCACTTGTACAGTTTAATCAAGACATAAAAATTAAAATATTGAAAAAAAAAAACGAGTTATATTGTACGTATCCGTTATGGAATGAAGTTCTACGAAAAAAAGTAACTTAATTTGATCAAGTACTTTTTCTTACAGAGGAAATAAAATTTTATTGTAATCGACCTATCATCGCCATTTGGCTATTTAGGGACACGAGGAGGGGTGGCTTTATACAAAGGACAAAATGAAAAAAAGATTAAAAAAGGACAAAGAAATTCTGTAAAATAAGTGAAAAATATTTTTCTAAGTATTTTTTCTGCTCATGTTTTAAAACAAAATAATCTCGTCAAAATTTGAAAAACTTTAAGCGGTGATTGTAGTTATCTTCTCCTGGCGTTCCCTTCTAAGCGAAAACAAAAAAGATGGCCGTTACCCGATCGATCTCATTAAAATTTGATTTTCCTTGGTAAAAAAAATAAAAATAAAATAAAAATAAAAAATAACTGCTGGATCAAATCAATTGATTTTTTTTCATGAAAACTTTAATCCATAACGAATACATACAATATATATTTTTTCAATATTTTTTTTTTGATGTCTTGATTAACCTGTACAAGCACCCATTAATCATATCAAAGCACGGATGAAACAAAAATAAATTAAAAATTACGATCTGAAGAGTTATTTCCCTTACATCAGCAGTAATTTAAAAAAATATCAATAGACGCTAATTTTTATTTTCATATATTAATCTCATAGAATAATTTGCGTCGTCGTCGTCGAAGTAATCGATAATATAGCATAGTTCCTAGCTTTACTATAAACAATTATTGGTAATCGTGAAGAAAGAGAGAGCCTGTTTCCTCCGTTTGACTATAGGTGGCGTTACTGTCTGTCCACCCAGTTACGGAAGCACAAAATGTTTTCAATGCCACTCTTGAAATAAAAATAAATGTTTTTGTTATATTTTAATTTTAAACGTGTTTTTTTTTTTTTTTTTGCAAACATATTTAAGTTTTATTTTTTCAAACATATTTACGTTTTTTTTGTTGTTGTTTTTGCAAACATATTTAAGTTTTATTTTTCCAAACATTTACGTTTTGTTGCTTGTTTATTTTCAAACATTTACGTTTTTTTTTGTTTGTTTTTTTGCAAGCATAAACTAAATATTTTTAAATATTTTTCTTTTTGAAAAGTTTGCTTATGCACTTATTGTACCGGTACCGCGCTATTTCTTAATAGTAGTTTCAAGTAAGATTCAGGTTTTACAATATCCTTTTTCAAATATATATATAAATACTCGCGGAAAAGGTAAAATAAGTGCAGAAAATTAAAAAAAAAAAAAAAAAAAAAAAAAAAAAAAAGGGGGAGGGGCTCATAAAAAAGATTTAAAAAAAAAAAAAAAACGTTGATTTTTTTTTAATCATAAGAGCGTAAAAAATACTCGCCGAAAAACGGTTGTATGTTTAAAAGAAAAATATAGCAAAAACAAACGTAAATGTTTGGAAAAATAAAACTTCAACGCTGATAATTAATAATATACTTTTAAAAGTTATATTTGTACGGACAGAAGAAAAACAGGTTTAGTTTATCAATTTAAACGTAATTACGAAAAAAAAAAAAAAAAACACCAACGGTTTTATTTTGCTAATTTGTTAACGATCTTTCAAAAACAAATAAAAAAAAAACAAATTTTTATGTGTAACTATTTTATACACTAGAATTATGTATACACATTGTCGAATTTTTGTAGTCGTTAACAAAATTCGACTTTAGTATAACAAAGTGAAAGAAATGGAAAAAGGTAGAAAATAAAGTCATACAAGAAAGAGCAACAAATGTGATTCAATTCGGTTTTATTAACGTAGAAAGGCTAGCTGCTTTTATGCCCCTAAGCAGAGTTAACAACGTTAACCAAGGTAACACAAATTAAAATAACAAACACAATTGAAAACCATAGAAAGGTTGCAAAAAAGTCATTGAAAAAATGTTGGAAACAACAAAAAGGAGAATTATCTTTTTTTCTCTTTACAAGTCCTTTGCAAAGCTAAGACGATATGGGTGGGCGGGGGTGGGGGCAAACGAACAAGAAATAAAAAGGTTACATACATCAAAATTCCTTTTTTTTTGTTTACTCCTTTTTTTTCTTTCTTTTTTTGACGAAATCTCTCTCGGGTCTTGTGCAAGAGTTTTCCTTTTCACTTCCTGTAACGATGTTATCGTTTCGTTTCGTTACAATCCTAGTTTTGTAACAACGTTATCATTTCGTTTCATGACAATCCTTGCTTTGTAACAACCACGCATGCGCACTGAAAATAAAGGCCTCCATGTTTTATATTTAAAACTAACAACACGCGTCTTTTCGTTTCTGTCTATTAACCAACCACACAACACGAGCTAACACAGCGTGACATGGTGACAGCGGCGAGATAAAGGGAAAACTAAAATAAAACAACGATAAAAGTAAGACATTATATTTTTCTTTTCGAACCAAAACTTCGTAAAACACACACACACACGCTCGCTGAAGCTCGCAACAACACTACTGCTACTATGGCTAATATATCGATACCAGTTCCCATTCTCGACTGGGACTCGCCTAACACTGCAGAGTCATTCAAGATATTCCAACAACGTTTGGAACTTTATTTCACAGCGAAGGGAACTAAAGAAGAAGAGAAAGTGCCTATCATTCTACTCGCAACTGGCGAGGAAGGAATTCGTAGATACAACAGTTGGTCTATGTCAAACGAAGACCGGAGAGACGCCAACAAAATTTTCAACACATTTCTGGAGCAGCTGGAACCAGCAACCAACCACCGTATATGTAGGCTCGAACTCAGTAGATACCAACAAAAACCTACCGAGATGACCGACATATTTCTAAACAGGTGTCGCTTACAGGCGAAGAAATGCGATTTCACAGCCCATGAAATGAACAAATGTTTAGTAGAAATACTGATAGCCAACACGCCCATACCGGACTTACAAAAAGAACTGTTGAACAAGCCGAAGGGCTACACAATAGAAGAGGGTGTGAAATTAGCACGCACATATGAGGCTTCAGCCGTGTATATAAACAAAATACACCAACTACATGGCCTGTCACAGATAGACACCATAAATCGCAGCAAGGAGCATTGCCCTGCCAAGAACGACATATGCAGCTCCTGCGAGAAAATGGGCCATTGGGCCAAATTGTGCTTCTCAGCGAGACTCAGACCCAGGAAACAAGAAAAACCCTAGCACAAAAGCCACAGCCAGCCAAGGCACAGACAACATGGAACAGGCCGAAAAGTCGACAGCGTTGCTGAACATGACGACCGAGCCACAACAAAACTACATGCGGCGATGGAGCACCTCACATTCAGCACTATTAACAGTGAACATCCACTGCACAAACAAAAAACAACACAAAATGAAGCGTTTGTCAATATCAACGTTATATTGACAGACCACCCAGGTACGCACAGCCTCAAACTGAAGGTAGACACGGGTGCACAGGCAAACACACTACCTTTACGCATATTCCGCAGTATGTGCCCCTCCGCCATAAACGAAGACGGAAACCCAATACCTGGATCACTAAACCCAACGAAATGCGTACTGACAGCATACAACAACACTGAAATAAAATGCCATGGCACCACAAACATCAGGTGCAAATACAAGGACTCTTCATGGCTCAACACTCAATTTTATGTGGTCAACACCCCAGGACCAGCTATACTGGGCCTGCCAACATCTGTAGCCTTCAACGTTGTGACAATGAACTGTGCCATATCCGTTCAGCAACAACCTATCAACAGCATAGATGATCTGATGCGTTTATACCCCGACAGATTCGACCGCATTGGCGAGTTCAAGAAAACACACAAGCTCACTGTCAACCCTAACACTCCATGCCACATAGACGCACCAAGAAGAACGCCAATAGCCATGCGGGAGAAGATCAAGGCTGAACTAGACAAGATGGAGTCACAGAATGTCATTCGTCGTATTGAGGGGCCAAATGACTGGGTAAGCTCCCTTACATATGTAACCAAGCGCGACAACACAATAAGGGTCTGCTTAGACCCAAGGGCACTAAACAAAGCCCTAATACGGCCGTATCATCAAATCCCAACAGTTGAGGAACTCAATCACCGGTTTGCAGGTGCAAAATACTTCTCAAAACTGGATGCTAAGGCAGGATACTGGTCTATAAAGCTGGACCAGGAAAGCCGGATCCTGACCACTTTTCAAACACCATTTGGAAGGTACTGCTTCCAACGACGTCCATTTGGTTTAAACGTGAGCCAAGACATCTACCAGCTCGAGATGGACAGAATACTTGAGAAGTGCACAGGAGCATGTGGTATAGCGGATGATATTGTTGTATATGGCTCAACAGAACGTGAACATGACAACAACCTAAGGCACCTTATGGAAGTCGTCACACAAAAGGGCCTCACAATGAATTCCAAGAAATGCGAGATAAAACGCCAGGAAATATCCTTCTTCGGAAATATATACACCCATTCTGGAATGAAACCTGACCCAGCAAAGGTACAAGACCTACAGGAAATGCCAGAACCACGCAATAAAACAGAACTGCAACAGTTTCTAGGTGTAATGACATACTTATCCCGCTTTATTAAGGATTTCAGCTAAAAAACCACTGTATTACGTGACTTACTTCACAAAGAGTCAGAATTCCAATGGGAGCCACACCACCAGACGGTTTTCAAAAACCTGAAGAGTGAAGTGTCTGAAACGTCCCTGCTTCACTACTTTGACCCCAAGCGCCCAATCTACTTACACTGTGACGCAAGTCTTCATGGAATAGGAGCAGCGCTTCTACAACCAGACTCAGCTGGCAATTTAATGCCTGTCTTATATGCAAGCAAGAGTCTGACACAAACAGAACAACGATACGCATGTATCGAGCGGGAACTACTGGCAATCGTGTTTGGCACACATAGATTCCACACACATTTATACGGTCATGGTTTCCAAATTGTCACTGACCACAAACCTCTTGTCATGATCATTGACAAACCTCTCACCTCAGCTCCAGCTCGCCTACAACGAATGCTCATCCAGCTACAGGGATATAATTTCAGATTATCCTACAACAAGGGATCCGAAAACATATTGGCTGATGGGTTATCACGCCTGCCATCACCTGGTAATTCGGACCCTATCGATCTGGATGTTCGAGTTGACACCATTCGTTTCTCTGCTGACCGCATTGAAAAACTGAGAGACTGCACAACAGCTGACCCTCTGCTTAACCAGCTAAGAGATACCATTGTCATGGGATGGCCTGAGACAATCAAGTAACTGCCTACCGATATCAGAGAATTCTGGAGCCTAAGAGATCAGCTATCAATTGATGACGGCCTTATCCTTAAAGGACAACAAATTGTCATTCCTCAGACCCTCCAAGAAGATATCCTAAAGCAACTCCACACCGCTCACTTAGGACAGGAGAAAACCAAACTCCTAGCCAAAGACACTGTCTATTGGAAAAATATAAACAGAGACATCGAACAATTCACAAGCTCATGTAGCATCTGTCAACAACATCAGCCATCACAAATGTCAGAGCCTCTTCTGCAGCACGACATTCCGACAAAGCCATGGGACATAGTTGGAACAGATCTTTTCGAGCCCATGGACGTCAATGGCTGATCATAGCAGACTACTACTCCAAGTACCCTGTTATCAAACAGTTACCTGCCCACTCACCAAGCAGTGTTGTCATAAAAATAACGCAACAAACCTTCGGAGTTTGGCATACCGTCAAAAGTGGTTAGTGACAACGGGCCGCACTTCTCAAACGCCCTTTACCACGAATTTGCCACAGAATGGGGTTTCAACCATCAGACCACCTCACCTCGAAGACCACAGGGAAATGGTTTCATAGAGCGCCAGATAAGGACCATGAAGACTATCCTCAAAAAGGCCAAGCAATCTAGGACAACACCCAAAATTGCATTATTGCACTGGCGCTGCACACCTATCTCAAACGCCATACCCAGCCCCGCACAGCTACTCATGGGTAGACGAATCCAATCCCCAATTGCAAAAAAAAAATAGAAAACAACCACCAAGATCAGGATCAAATATATGATGCTTTTAAACAAAGGCAACACAAGCAAAAGAAATATTTTGACCAGCATGCGCTCAAAGAAGACCTACCACCTTTATATACTGGCCAGAGGGTAAGAGCACAAAACCCTACACACGGAAACTGGGACTTAGCAACCGTAACTTCTCAAGCAGATGGTCCCCGATCATATCTCCTACAAACTGCAAACCGATATATGATACGGAGAAACCAGCAGCATATTAGGAGTGCTCCAATAAGGCCAACACCAGCACAAACGCCAAAGCATGTAACATTTGCAGAACCACCTGCAGGTATAACTCAGTCTCAACAAAGAGACTCCCAACAATACACTCGCAGTGGCAGGATGGTACGACCACCATCAAAAATGAACTTGTGAACATTTTCTAGAGAAGTATAGCAAGCAATTCATGGGGCAGAATAATCCCCTGCTTCGCTGTAGCTATTCAGGCAGTCTACCCTGAATTAGCCCTTACCTTTTATCATATTGAATATGCTCAATATCATAATCTTCATATTGGTAAAGGGGGGATGTAACGATGTTATCGTTTCGTTTCGTTACAATCCTAGTTTTGTAACAACGTTATCATTTCGTTTCATGACAATCCTTGTTTTGTAACAACCACGCATGCGCACTGAAAATAAAGGCCTCCATGTTTTATATTTAAAACTAACAACACGCGTCTTTTCGTTTCTGTCTATTAACCAACCACACAACACGAGCTAACACAGCGTGACACTTCCTTCTTCGACAGTTTTCTCCTCAACTTCTCTTCCTCAAAATGGTTCCTCGGAATCTTCTGGAATTTTCCTTTCCAAAGGGTATTTAAACCAATGAATTCACCTTCTGAATAACCTTCTTGCTATTTAATTGAAGGTCCCCTTTCAAAGGATAGTTTTCAAACACTGTTAATTCCACCCTTGGGCAAGGCCTTTAGCCTTTTAATTAAAGGGGGATGATACGTTGAAGTTTCAACGGAGCACCTAACGTCGCATCAGGTTGGCGAGGTAGTCGTTCTAGGTACTGACGAAATTGTAGTAACTGGAATTGGAGGAAGGGGACGGGAAATTGGAGGAAGGGGGCGTGCAAAGGTCCCTTGAGTACATTGTCATTAAAACACCCACCTTTCCCACACATGAAAACATACAAGATCTGGATAGCTAATCATGACAGTGGCAACCTGCTGACCTCACCCCACCTCCGCCCAGCTTCATAGTGAAAGAGTTAAAAAGGAATAAAAATTCTCTATATATATATATATATATATATATATATATAAAAGATTATATCTTTTGTTCTTATTTATTGCCTCCCCAAAAGTTAGACATAAAATCGCTTTTAATGAGGAGAAAATCCAACTCCCCAAAAGAGGCATTTTGGATAGGAACAAAAATTATTATTTTTTTGTTTCAGCCATTAACGATTTCGGATCAAGTAAAGAATAGATACCCCGTAGCAGACGCCGCCGCCTGGCAGTGCCAGGCGCACAATTCAACTAACACCGGTGATTCGACCTTGACATTGGCACAAGCACATGGCGTCGGTGGTTTGTAAACACGTCAAATAGCAAACATGCTCGAATATTCACCAGCATTTTTAAAAAAATATATTTACAAAACCTTTGGAGATTTAAAAGAAAAAGTATATATTTACAAAACATTTTTTTAAAATAAGTAACAAAACGAACGTATTTAAATAAAAGATATTTAAATAAACGGGTGTCTCTTTCTGTTTTGGATTTTTGCGACCAAGATTGATTTTTATGTACCGTGTTTTTTTTTTTGGGGGGGGGTTCTGTGTGCGTTTTTAAGACAATTCAGTATTTATTCTTTAAAACATTAACTTCAGCGACAATTAATATATTTTCAAAATAATATTTTTAAATATTACATTTCTACGAATATTCGCGAGCAAGATTTTTTTAAAAATAAAAGATATTTCAATAAATGGGTGTCTTTCTGAGTGCGTGTTTAATATATTTACAGAACTTTTTAATAACTATTTTATTCTTTTTATCAAACAAAAATAGAACTTTTATAATGACATATATATTATGGACTGTTTCGAAATTTTAAAATTAAAGTTAGTTTTATTTAAAAAAAAAAAAGACGAGGTGTTTTTTTTTCAATTAAATTATAAACTTTATTTGAACTTTCAAAAAACTTCTACATACATAAAAATAGACTTTATAGATATTTTATAATAATTTTTTAAAAATATATTTAACGAAAAGTTTTTTTTTATCATTTCATTGTTGAATAAAATTTCAAAGTAATAAATGGTGAAAAAAATATTTTGAAAAGAAAATATGTTGTACTAGTAATCAGAGTAATCAAAATAATCTTCATATAAAAATGTGGTTTGAATTAAGAAAATCCGGAAGATTGATTTCACTGACCCATACATCGGGAATTTTAAAAAGCGCACAAAAAACAAGCATTATTTCTCTAAAATAAAAACATTTTCTAAGAATTTAAAAAAATAAATGTTTTATAATTTTATTTGTATTTCTGAAATGTATCCTTTTTAATTTATTTAGCATCTTTTAAAAAATCATTGGAAAAGGATTTATTTGTAAAATAATTTTGTTATTCTTTGAAAAAATATTTTAAAAAGTCAATAAAGAAAGGAATTTATTTGTAAAACATTTTATTTCATTGAAATATATCTTTTCAGAATGACAATGTTTAATAGTTGATAAGTGTTCGTTTATTTGGTGGAATAACCGAATATTGGAATTGTAGCATGAATAGTTCTCATCCAATCAGCGGTGCCGGATATTTAACAGGAAGGAATCATAATTTTTGCGGATTTAAGGGGCAAGGATATATGTATGGGTAAGAAATGTGAATGACGGTTAACACCTAGAAAAAGTATGTAAATAGAAAAGTACTCGGTGTAGAATGGTGACGTAAGAGAAGTCAGTAAAGCGAGAGTGAAATTTTAGCTACTTTCTCTTTAGGATAGGACGACGGACTTAATGTACATTTTTGATATAACGAAAGAACGTGCATATAATTGCGGTCTACATTTGGATGACGTAATCGCTAATGACGTAAACATAGTAAGATTTTATGTGTCATCTGTGTTGTCAACCTAAGGAAGTTTTGTCCAGAGGGGGGAAATTGCGTCTTCTCTAGCCGTCTCAGCATTGTAAGATGCGTCGATGCGATAACTTGGTTTATCTGAAAAAATTTCTCTCCTGCAAAAATTAAGCCGATTTTGGAGCTTCCGTTTTCAATATGTGGTCTTATTGTGATAGGACGCCAGTTGTTATTGCAATTGAGGGATTAATAATTTAGAGTCAGGCAGCTTAAGATATCTGGTTAAGCTCCAAAGGGAGGGTGTTGCATGCTACAATGTTAAATACCAATTGAGAAATTATATCTGTTTTCATTAAAAACAAAGAGACTTATCGCTGAAAGTTTATTTTAAGGTCGAATCAGTGAATTATTTTTATTTTTGATGACGCCACTTCCTTTAATTTTCTCATCCAATATTTTATTTTATTTGCTACAGAGTTAGATTAGTGTTAGCAAAATATTTTGTTTTGATAAAAAAATCCATGGGTTTTATGAGTTTTTAATTCCCTTTTCTTTGTTGCTACAAATGAGGGAAATGCACGGATCTGCATAGATTTTATTAAGACTTTATATCTGAAATCGTCTCATTTCTGTCCTTTATCTTGGTTGCCGAGATTTGTTTTTATTGTTTCATATCATTTTATATATGTTTATCTTATGATTAACGACTTTTTTTAATTAATAGCTGACCTTATAGAGAGAAGTATCCTCGTTGCAAATCCCATGAACCTGTATATAAAATGAAAACGTGAAGACATCCGAGGATAAGTTCTGAGATGTGTAGCAAGAATTTATTGACAAGAACTTTAATATTAACATGGTTCACATAATTATCGTTTTCACTTTGTATGGTATTTCATATGTTTTGTTAGATCTTTTTTATGACAACATGAATATACACATTTTCCACAAGAATATGGCCTTCCCCTACTGTGATATCTCATGTGCAATGCAAGATTAAATTTATTTGAAGATGAATATTCGCATTGTTCACAAGAATATTGCTTTTCCCCAGTGTGATTACACATAGGCATCGCTACATTTGGTTTCTCAGGACGTGAATATTGTTCATGAGGATATGGCTTTTCCTCAGTCGTAGTACTCATATTCATCGCTAGATTGGATTTCTCAGAATTTAAATATTGACTTTGTTCACGAGAATATGGCTTTTCTCCAGTGTGAGTACTCATATGCATCGCTAGATTTGGTTTCTCAGGACGTGAATATTGTTCATAAGGATATGGCTTTTCCTCAGTCGTAGTACTCATATTCATCGCTAGATTGGATTTCTCAGAATTTAAATATTGACTTTGTTCACGAGAATATGGCTTTTCTCCAGTGTGAGTACTCATATGCATCGCTAGATTTGGTTTCTCAGAACGTGAATGTTGATTTTGTCCACTTAAATATAGCTTTTCTCCAGGGTGAGGTATCATATGCATTACTCGATTTGGTTTCTCAGAACTTGAATGTTGACTTTGTTCACAATATGGCTTTTCTCCAGAGTGAGTACTCACATGCATCGATGCATTTGTTTTCTTAGAACTTAGAAATTGACTTTGTTCATGTGAATATGGCTTTTGTCCAGTGTGGGTACTCATATGCATTGCTAGGTTGTATTTATCAGAACGTGAATATTGATCTTGTTCACGAAAATATGACTTTTCTCCAATGTGAGTACTCACATGCATCAATGGATGTGGTTTCTCAGAACTTGAATATTGACTTTGTTCACGAGAATATGTCTTTTCTCCAGTGTGAGTACTCATATGCATTGCTGGATTTGGTTTCTCACAAATTGAATACTGATTTTGTTCACAACAATATGGCTTTTCTCCAGAGTGAGTACTCATATGCATTGTAAGATTTGGGTTATCAAAACGTGAATATTGACTTTGTTCACAAGAATATGGCTTTTCTCCAGTGTGAGGTCTCATATGGATTGCTAGATTTGGTTTCTCAGAACGTGAATGCTGACTTTGTTCATGACAATATGGCTTTTCTCCGGGGTGAGGTCTCATATACATTGCTAGATTTGGTTTCTCAGAACTTGAATGTTGACTTTGTTCACGATAATATGGCTTTTCTTCAGTGTGAGTACTCACATGCATCGATGGATTTGGTTCTTCACGACTTGAATTTTTACTTTGGTCACAAGAATATGGCTTTTCTCCAGAGTTAGTTCTTACAGGATTTGCTAGATTTGATTTATCAGAACAAAGAATTTCACACCAATCATCAGCGTGCTTTATCATATGTCGCATTAGATTTTCTTTCTGAGAAAAAATCGATGCACATATTGTACAAAGATAAGGGTTTTCTCTAGTGTGGCTCATAATATGTTGCACTAAATGTATTTTTTGAGAAAACGAAAATTCACAAACGAAACAAAAATATGGTTTATATTTACCGTATACTTGCATGTTTCAGTAATTGTGATTTTCTTAAACAAAAATAACTTTGTTAGAAATTATTCAGATTTATTTTCAGATAAATATTAGAATTTGAAATATTTTTTTTTTGCCACAGATGTCGGTGTATATCTTCCAAACACGAATATGATTTCCTCTGTAGCAAATATTAAAGAAAATATAGACCTGTGCAGATTCAGCAGAAGCGTTTAAGCAGGAACATCTGCAAGGAAAAATAAATATTAAATTTTATTATTTATTGCCAATATTATTTTAAGTGATACGTGTTAAAATATTTAAAAAATTTTAATCATTAGGAAATTTCTTTGACTCTTTAGGAAATAATTATTTAAACACTTCGCTTTTATATTCATACAATCATAACTATGATGATTATCTTTTATATTCATACAATCATAACTATGATGAATATCTTTTATATTCATACAATCATAACTATGATGAATATCTTTTTTTTTGATACAATCATAACTAGGATGAATCTTTTTTATTGATACAACCATAGCCAGGATTAATATCTTTTATATTCATACAATCATAACTATGATGAATATCTTTTATATTCATACAATCATAACTAGTATGAATATCTTTTATATTTATACAATCATAACTATGATATCTTTTATATTCATACAATCATAACTAGGATGAATATCTTTTATATTCATACAATCATAACTATGATGAATATCTTTTATATTCATACAATCATAACTAGGATGATTATCTTTTATATTGATACAATCATAACTATGATGAATATCTTTTATATTCATACAATCATAACTATGATGAATATCTTTTATATTCATACAATCATAACTATGATGAATATCTTTTATATTCATACAATCATAACTAGGATGATTATCTTTTATATTCATACAATCATAACTAGGATGATTATCTTTTATATTCATACAACCATAGCTAGGATTAATATCGTTCATACTCATACAATCATAACTAGGATGATTATCTTTTATATTCATACAATCATAGCTAGGATTAATATCTTTCATATTCATACAATCATAACTATGATGAATATCTTTTATATTCATACAATCATAACTATGATGAATATCTTTTATATTCATACAATCATAACTAGGATGATTATCTTTTATATTGATACAATCATAGCTAGGATTAATATCTTTCATATTCATACAATCATAACTATGATGAATATCTTTTATATTCATACAATCATAACTAGGATGATTATCTTTTATATTCATACAACCATAGCTAGGATTAATATCGTTCATATTCATACAATCATAACTAGGATGATTATCTTTTATATTCATACAATCATAGCTAGGATTAATATCTTTTATATTCATACAATCATAACTATGATGAATATCTTTTATATTCATACAACCATAGCTAGGATTAATATCTTTCATATTCATACAATCATTACTAGGATTAATATCATTTATATCGATACAATCATAACAATGTTAAATACCTCCGTTATTTACGTTCAATTTTGAAACCTTCCAAATTTATCATCAACTATAGCTGGCCTTTCGAACTGTCTGCAACGCATAGAACAGGACCTTAATGCATGTGCTAACCTGTCTATTTGCTTGACATTACAGCCACAATACAGTCGTTAATTTCAACATGTTAAGTGAATTATAATTTATAAATCATATTAATCATTTTAAAAATCACACAGAATATTCCGCGTTTCCTTCTCGTGAGTATTCGTCAGGCTTACAGGTAAGTTTTGGTTATCGCGCATTTATATATGCGTACATGCTTTTTAACTTTCTAGTTAGTCAATAAGCTTCCTAGTGGCCAGGGCGCCTCTCCTAATTAGCCATTGGGCGGGCACTTACATGACAAAAGGCATAATTTACCTCCAGTTCACCATTCGCTTTGTGTGTTTATTGAAGTCTAGATATCCTTTTGTTCTAGTAATTGGATCTACTTTCAGTCTAGGTTTATAATTATGTTGTATTTTAGTCTAGATTTCGGAGATTATATATATATATATATATATATATATATATATATATATATATATATATATATATATATATATAGAGAGAGAGAGAGAGAGAGAGAAAGAGAGAGAGAGAGAGAGACAGACAGAGACTTATTTATGAATATATGTTTAGTTCATTTTATTTATTTCTCTTTTTATTGTCAATTTCAAAATTTATTTTGTATCGCTATCCTTGAGTAAAGTTGTTCGCTATTTCTCTGCTACAGGTTAATACATGTTTTTTTTTAAGAATAGGATAGAAAATCATTCATTTAGGCATAATATACATAGATCGGCTAGGTTCCTACATGTACTTGCTTGTCTTTAAGTTCCCAGTATTGGTTTGCTAGTTCTGTTTTCTTTCCGTTTTGTTTTTGAACGTACTTTTAAGGTTATAATACTTAGTTTTGAAATCTAATCGCGGTCATACACAACATAGGAAACTGACAAATTCAACTAAGTTTTTTTAGTTAAATAAATTAATTATAAAAATCACTTGAGAGGTAAATATTAATTTTCTGTGATATTTTCAAACATAATTAGAAATTAAAGATACTGAAAAACACCTTAGTTCTACAAAAATAGCTTAATAAGCCCCGAAAAGCTAAAGTTTAGTAACACCCAACGTTTTGTATTATCGAAATAAACGAACAGATGCCGCACATAAGTTGTGCGGAAGCAGAGAATGTCAGAAAGTGAATTGATTTTAAAATTTATAGAGGAATTGAAACATTATTATAAGTTAATTTCAGTATGTTTGAAGATTATAAAACATTTGTGTCGAATTTTTGAAGTATGCTTTGATGTAATTGTTATGTTAATTTTTTGATAGTGTTTTGGAGCAAAAACAGGGGAGATAAAATATCTCACAAGAGAGAGACAAAGGTTAAGAGAGTTTCCGTCGTAACAATATTTTAGATGGTCACAATGTAGGTGTTCAATTTTGTAGACGATAAAGTCATTTTTTTGCATGTTTTTAAATCGGAAAATTAAGTAATTGATGAGAAAACCATGGAACAAAAAATATAAAATTTAATGAAATTTAAAAATGGAGGCAATTTCATAAGCGTGTCTCACGTTTATTGTTCTTCTCCCGGACACCAAAAAAAAAAAAACAGAAAGAAAAGTTTCTTCAGTGCTTGCATGAATTGATAATATTTTAAATGAACGCATTTGAATTGAAAACATTACGTGCATACCAATCATGCAGAAATTAATGAAGTATAAATTCCAGAAATTATGCAAAATTAATCTATAGAAAATAATTACAAGATAATAGTGTTTGTATAGATGAATAGTCGTTTAAAACCAACGCATTTCAGATTAAAAAATATTACGTACTTACGTGTCATTTCAAAATTAGCATAAGTTCTTAAATTTACCCATAATGATCCAGTAAATGTGATAAATGTATTTTTAACAATAAACATCCACAATTACGTTCTATTTAAAAAAGACGAACCTTTTAATTTTAGGCAATGTATGTCAAGTGAGGTAAGGCAGTTTGTGATACTGAATTGGTCTCATAACTCTTCCACATTAAAACATACGATAAAACGCAATAATTCAAGAAATTCTATTATACTTTAAATTATTTTTTAATAGATAATATTTTTCGTAATTTTTAAAATTTATAATTATTTTTACATGACAGGTAAGTACGTAATTCTGTTATCGTCTTAAATGGATGAATTTATAAAATCACTAATCTACGCATTGAACCACTGAACCAGTACGACTTTGTTAATGTAGGGGAATTCTGGGCAAAAACATTTTTATACCAGAAATATAAATGTTTAATTGAAAAGGATTCATTCACTATTGCTGGCCACATTTTATTTTTTTTACTTTTGTGTCCCTAAATATTTGTACTCTGGATTATAGAAATAATTATATTTTTGTTTCCATCCGAAATACCAAATAAAAAAAATTCATTTCAAATTTAACAACTATTTTTCTCAAAATTGTTTAATAATAAAATCTCGTATTTTTGTAAACACAATTTTGCAGTTGATAAGTTGCTTTTTAAAAGATCTGAATTCGAAATATAAACTTTCAAGTAAATCCAATTGCATACACGTAATTACCATGTAACAGTAATAGTTGATAATTTGATTTTTTATTAGATCTGAATTCGAAATAGAAATCCAATTGCATACACGTAATTACCATGTAACAGTAATAGTTGAAAAGTTGATTTTTTATTAGATCTGAATTCGAAATAGAAATCCAATTGCATACACATAATTAATGTAACAGTAATGAATGGACATATCCAAAACTAGAATATTAATGAAAATATGTTTCGATTACAATTAACGAAAATTGAGATTTGATAAAAAGAAAAAAAAAATGTATCCGTAACAAAGAAGCTATTTTTAACCATGTCAGCAGAAATAAAGTTTCGCTAATTATTTTCGTAATTTGTTTTCAATAATAATTAATTTTTTTACTTTATTGTTTTTGGTGATTTTTTTTTCATTAATGCGACATGACTATAAAGTAGATTCCATTGGTTTTACTTAAAATTCAATATTTCCATTTTAAAAGTTATATATATGGCGCACGTGTGACTAATGTTTTTCGGGGGGGGGTTTCATTTTTTTTTTCAACAGATTATCGAAGGGTCGCAGTTATAAAAAAAATATCAATTCTTCGTTTCTATATGATAATATCCAAAAATTACGAAAATCGAGAAGGTAGACAAAGAAAATAATACATAGAATTTGATGAAAACGATCATAAACACAAATTTCGTACTTATGCAGAGAGTGATCCGTTCTGAAATAATAACGTTATTTTAAAAGCCATTCTTAACATGGGGAGGGGAGGTTGTTTTCTACCTATTCTATACCTTACACAATTGAATAAAAAAAAACATCATAAAACTTTAATTAAACGTGGAAATACGATTTAATAGCACGGACCACTGCATTAGCTCTAATCTGTAGTGGAATGGGGACAAAAATGGATGGTCACATTCAATGCTGCCAAGGCTAAACTGGTTTCCTTCAATAATTACAAGAAACCTTCTCTGCCACCAATAGCAATGACCAGTATCTCCCTGTCTGAGAGTACATCTTTCAAACTTCTTGGCCTAACGTTCACAGGAAACATGAGTTGGAATAATTATATTGAAAACATTGCCAGGGCCGCTGCGAAGGTAGGCTCTCTCTACCGTGCTAGAAAACTACTAACACCCGAAAGTATCCTGTACCTCTATAAGGCCACCATTCGCCCATGTATGGAGTTGCTGTCACATTTGGGCTGGTGCATCTGCTGCTTGTCTCTTGCTCATAGACAAGGTTAAAAAGACAGTCACCAATCCGATAGGCCCTGAACTGGCATCTAAGCTTCAGCCTCTGTCCCATCGACGAAACGTTGCATCCCTCTGCCTGTTCTACAAGTATTTTAATGGTGAATGCTCCGACAAACTGCAGACACTTGTGCCCCCACGACGTAGACACCCTCGACAAACCCGACAGGCAGCTAAATCCCACCCCCACACAGCAGAGATCTCTAGATGTAAAAAAATCTTTCTACTCCAGTAGTGTCTTCCCGAGAACTGATACTCTAGAATTCCATGGCAGGTCCCTGCTTCCAACTGTACTGACATGCACAAGTTCAAGTGTAACGTGAACCGACATCTTGCTGCCCAAATCCCAACATAGTGCCCCAGAAGGTAGACAAAGAAAATACATAGAATTTGATGACAACGATCATAAGTTTCGGTATTCATGCAGAGAGTGCCGTTCTTAAATATTTAAAAAGCCATTCTTAACATGGGGGAGGGGAGATTCTTTTGTACCTATTCTGTACCTTACAATTGAATAAAAACAAACTTTAACTAAACGTGGAAACACGATTTAAAAAAATAGCGCGGATCACTGCCTTAGCACCCAAATTTAAAAAAAAAATGAGGTATTTTTTTAAGTTCGATTTAAACAAGATGGCCGCAATTTTTCACCTGCTAATAAAATTAAAGTTGTTTTTTTATAGGTCATTAATATTCAGGTAATTTCGACTGCATAATTTTAAAGCTACCATTGTAATTTAAAACAAATCAATAAAAAAACAAAACAAAAAAACATTGCTTTTTTATCTGAAAACTCCATTTATTCACTACAAAATTTCGTTCTATACTGTAAAAGTTCCAACTTTTTTAAAAAGCTGTTTGGCCTTAAGAACCTCCCAATAAAAGGCTAAAATTGGCCAAAAAAAGTCGATGCTTCCAAAATGGCGTATGTATTTACTAGAACATTGTATTAAAAACGGATCTCACCTTAAAAATGTTAAATATTGATTTTTATTTATTTTGAATAATCTGGTAGATTAGTGATCAGTTGATAAAAAATCTGTGGAATAAAAAATATTTAAAAGACAAAAATTAAAAAATTATATATATTTCAGATGGAAATAAATTTTTAAAAAAACTTTTTCGTTTGAACTTCTGCAGTTTACGGACCGGTTATTTTTTTTAGGTAGGAGTCTGAAATTCATAGTATTAATTGGGCAAATGTGTATTTCAGCGGCGTAAATTATTTGACAGACAAAAATTCATAAAAAATGTTTTTATATAAAACACATTAGACCCTAAGGCTGAAATAAAACCCGAAAAAATGTTTTTCTTTTCAACATTTTTTTATTATTTATTATTTGTACTAAATGTAAAACAATCGAGATCGCCAGCTTGTTTGGAAATTTTGGCCTTTCTAAGGCTGTAATGATTGGCCTTTTCGATGTCAAATTTAGCCTTTTTTTAGGCTCTTGCATTTGTTAGATGAAAGTACAATATACTTAAAAGACATCCCGTCTTCTGATTTTTTTTTTTTATATAATAACGTTATTATTAAGCAAATTGATTCGTAATATTCTCCTTTATTTGGATTTATTGGATATAACATTAACTCTATAATAATATATACGAAATCTGCAAGAATTAAAATATATTTAAGCATATTTTACAGCCGGGCGTCTCTGCTAGCTTAGATAAATACTTTTGCAGTTTTAACAAAAGGGCTACAATACCAAAGCGTCTCCATTTACGCTGAACATCTACAGAATTTCAACATCAATATATTACATTTAAATGTGTCCCTTGTGGAATTTCCACAGGTCCGGCTAGTTAATTTAATAAGTAATTTTCTACCTCACCGTTTTTCGTAATTTTTTTGAATATTTATTACTGACTTGACAAATTAGGTACCATTGGTTTTAATGTTCAAGATTCCGATTTTCAGATGAAAAATAAAGAAAAATTAACAAACTTTTCCTTCGGAACTTCTGCAGTTTATGAATCGTGCTATTTCTTAGAGATTTCAGGTTAAATTCAAATTTAGAGTAAAAATGGTTAAATAAATCCCCTGTTTACTTAGGTTTAGCTATGTTTAATAACACTATTATTTCAATTTATATAATTAATCATTAAATCTATATTTTCATAAACTAATTTCAGATTAAAAAAATCGTAATATACATTTTTAACACCTCATAGTAATACAGTATTTTATATAATATATTCCTGAATTAATTGTTTTTCATACGATGCCGCCATTAATTTCTGTAAAAAATACCTCTTTCTTCAGTATATGCAGAATACGGACCGGACTTGTTTTCGTTCACATTTTCAAGCTAAATCCAGATTTTTAGGGTTGCCTTTTTTTTTGTTATTCTGTAAAATTCGATGAAAAAAAGAAAATGCTAACTTTTCCTTCAGAACTTCTTCGGTTTACAAACCGTGTTTTTTCTTAAATAGGAGTTTCAGGTTAAATTCAAATTCATCGTATTTTTTATCAGGTAAAAGTACAAAATAGTTAAATAAAGTCCCCCCTCTGTCTTAGGTTTCACTTTCTAAATAATAACGTTATTATTTCAATTTACAATTTTCATAAAAAGCATTTTTCCGAATTAAAAGAAATAATCATGTGATTTTTGTTTAATTCGGAAAAAAAAAATGCTGTTTATATATATCACCTTATAGTAATGCTGTATTTCATGTAATATGATTTCTGTAAGGGTTGTAATTTTTTAGAGGACATTTCTCTTAATGTAAATATATTTTAAATAATGCTTTTATTAAATAATTAAATTTTTTAATAAATAAAATCGGATTTGTAAAACAGTATTTCTCAAGTAAAACATTTATCATTTACTGTTTTTAACATGTTATATTTCCCATATTAATATAACTCCTCGGCCTAACGTTTACAGGGAATATGAACTGGAATAGATACATTGAGAGCATTGCCAAGGCTGCTGCAAGGATAGTTGGCTCCCTCTACCGTGTTAGAAAACTACTTACGCCTGACAGTATCCTATACCTCTATAAGGCAACCATTCGCCCATATATGATGGGGTACTTTTGTCACATCTGGGCTGGTGCATCTGTTGCTTGTCTCTCACTCCTGGACAGGGTTCAAAAGAGAGTCGCCAACCCGATAGGTCCTGAACTGTTATTTAGGCTTCAGCCTCTGTCCCATCGACGAGATGTTGCATCCCTCTGTCTGTTCTACAAGTACTTTAATGGTGAATGCTCTGACGAACTGCAAACACTTGTACCTCCCCGACGTAACCACCTCCGACAAACTACCAAGTCTCATCCCTTTACAGTAGAGATCCCTAGGTGCAAGAAAGCCTTTTACTCCAATAGTTTCTTCCCCAGAACTGCGGGTCTTTGGAACTCCCTTCCGGGATTCTGCTTTCCCAACTGCAATGATATGCAGAAGTTCAAGTGTAATGTGAACAAACATCTTTCTACTCATCTCCCTTCATAATGACCCCGCTAATTAAGTCCCTAATAGTAGCCCTCTGCTTCAAAGTGGCATTGTGCCTTGTTTGGGGTAAAAATTTAATTAAAAAAAAATATATATTTTGTATGTAATTTTTTTCATAATATTGTCGTATCTAAGATTATATATCCTTAAATATTTTTAGGAAAACAGCAATAAAATTACTTTTTAATAATGACCTATCTCATATAGAATATTCTTAAATATTTTGTTATATAAATAGAAATAAAATAATTTTTAAATTTCATATTCTTGGACATTTTAATAATCAATATATTTTTTTAACACATATAGCATATATATAATTAAAAAAATACACACTTAATTTAAATAAAATGATTTTCAATATATTTAGGAAGAGAAACCTACAAATGAAAAATAAGTAAAAAATTAAAATCTAGACAACTAAATATGGCCAAAGGAAAAATTATTTCATCTACGTGGATAAGATCGGTGTTGTAGAACATATTTAAAAAAACATTTAATTCAAAACATAAGTAGCGACAAATTGATAAATTTAGAACAAGATGGCCGACATTCAAGCATTCAATTGGAATGTTTCGATAATTGATCAAACCATGCGAAATACCTTAAAATTTTTATAAAATTTTATGATTGTTTAAGAATGGGAAACAGGAAACACTTAGTCAGAATCGGATCATTTTTTCATATGAATAGTTTTTTTTTTTTTTTTTACATATTATATTGCCTTTTACTTTAGATATGATGTTCCGATTAAATTTAATTCTTATGGCCTCTGTTGTTTATTAAATTTTAGATGAAACTTCGGGATTGTTTTTTTTTGTTGTTGTTCCAGCTCACCATGTTAAGCATGAGTTTCTAAATAAGGACGTTAGTATTTCAGCACGGGCCGTGTTTTGTATAAGTACCAAATAGTTAAATTGTTATTTAAATCGAAAGATGAAAATGTTTATACAATTAAAGTTTGTTCAATTTCGCATGCATTTATATAAAAAGTAGATTTATTTTCCCAATAAAATTGTAAATAAAAAGGAACATTTTTTTTTAATAGTAAATTTCTTTCTATAAATCCATGTACATTTTTTTTTAGGAAAAAGTTTAAAATAGCGAATGTTGAAGTAAATCCAGTCGGCAGCCATCTTAAGTGGAAAACTACGAATTTATCATTTAAATTTGTTTAAGATTTAAAGTAAAAATTTAAATCAATGCAAGACTCATCCGATAAAGGGAAAATTGTAAATTTCATAGGAATACAATTTAAACAACAAACTTTATTTGAAATGCATTGAATTGTTCAAAGTTATGGAAAAATACAATAATTTAAAAGTCATTGAATTGTTAAAAGTTATGGAAAAAATACAATAATTTAAAAGGCATTGAATTGTTAAAAGTTATGGAAAAATACAATAATTTAAAAGGCATTGAATTGTTAAAAGTTATGGAAAAATACAATAATTTAAAAGGCATTGAATTGTTAAAAGTTAGGAAATAAAATATCGAAAAAAAAATCTTACCTTTAAATTAAAAATGAAGCAATAAAATCGGATGATTTTTTCATATCAAGTTTAGAACGTATTGTCCAATCATAAAACTATGATGAATAACGGTGGTGAATCGAAAACGTCTAAGGCATCTGTTCTGCGTTAGTTATATGCTAACGGTTAACAATATAAATATAAATATATATATATATATATATATATATAAATATATATATATATATATACATATCTGTGTGTGTGTTTAAATATGTAAATATATGTATTTAAATTAAATATGTACAGATATATTTGCATATATTTCAATATATATATATATATATATATATATATATATATATATATATATATATATATATATATATATATATTTATATTTATAATTTAAAGGAGATTAGAATAATAGTCTAAAGAGCTAAGTGTATTTTAATGTAATAGTGAAATTACTAGTTAATGTTTCGATAATTGATCAAACCATAAAAACAAAACAGAAATTTATACTTGCCGGACATGTTTGATTGTTAACCTTGCAATTAAGCATTGCTTGTTTTTAGAACCAAATAACACATTAAAATACGTTAGAAAACATTAAAATACGTTAAATTACAATTCCGCTATGTAGAAAAGTAACTTTATATTTGTTTGTTATATTTTTTAATTGTTTAACTTGAAATTTATTTTATTTTTTTGTTTGTGGTCTTCGTTGCGAAATAACTTTAAATTCTTATAAATTTTATGATTGTTTAAGAATGGGAAACAGGAAACACTTAGTCAGAATCGGATCATTTTTTCATATGAATAGTTTTTTTTTTTTTTTTTACATATTATATTGCCTTTTACTTTAGATATGATGTTCCGATTAAATTTAATTCTTATGGCCTCTGTTGTTTATTAAATTTTAGATGAAACTTCGGGATTGTTTTTTTTTTTTGTTCCAGCTCACCATGTTAAGCATGAGTTTCTAAATAAGGACGTTAGTATTTCAGCACGGGCCATGTTTTGTATAAGTACCAAATAGTTAAATTGTCATTGAAATCGAAAGATGAAAAAGTTTATACAATTAAAGTTTGTTCAATTTCGCATGCATTTATACAACAAGTTGATTTTTTATTTTCCCAATAAAATTGTAAATAAAAAGGAACATTTTTAAAAAATACTAAATTTGTTTCTATAAATCCATGTACATTTTTTTTTCTTTGGGAACAAGTTATAAATAGCAAATGTTGAAGTAAATCCAGTCGGCAGCCATTTTTAGTGGAAAACTATAATTTTATCATTTAAATTTGTTTAAAATTTAAATTAAAAATTTAAATCAATGCAAGACTGTTATCCGATAAAGGGAAAATTGTGAATTTCATAGGAATACAATTTAAAAAAACAAACTTTATTTGAAGTGCATTGAATCCTTAAAAGTTATGAAAAAATACAATAATTTAAAAAGCATTTGATTGTTAAAAGTTATGAAAAAAATTCAATTTAAAAGGCATTGCATTGTTAAAAGTTATGAAAAAAATACAATAATTTAAAATGCATTGAATAGTTAAAAGTTATGAAAAAAATACAATAATTTAAAAGGCATTGAATTGTTAAAAGTTATGAAAAAAATACAATAATTTAAAATGCATTGAATCGTTAAAAGTTATGAAAAAAATACAATAATTTAAAATGCATTGAATCGTTAAAAGTTATGAAAAAAATACAATAATTTAAAATGCATTGAATCGTTAAAAGTTATGAAAAAATACAATAATTTAAAAGGCATTGAATCGTTAAAAGTTAGGAAAAATACAATAATTTAAAAGGCATTTAATTGTTAAAAGTTATGAAAAAAATACAATAATTTAAAATGCATTGAATCGTTAAAAGTTATGAAAAAATACAATAACTTAAAAGGCATTGAATTGTTAAAAGTTATGAAAAAAATACAATAATTTAAAATGCATTGAATCGTTAAAAGTTATGAAAAAAATACAATAATTTAAAATGCATTGAATCGTTAAAAGTTATGAAAAAAATACAATAATTTAAAATGCATTGAATCGTTAAAAGTTATGGAAAAAATACAATAATTTAAAAGGCATTTAATTGTTAAAAGTTATGGAAAAAATACAATAATTTAAAATGCATTGAATCGTTAAAAGTTATGAAAAAATACAATAATTTAAAATGCATTGAATCGTTAAAAGTTATGGAAAAAATACAATAATTTAAAAGGCATTTAATTGTTAAAAGTTATGAAAAAAATACAATAATTTAAAATGCATTGAATCGTTAAAAGTTATGGAAAAAATACAATAATTTAAAAGGCATTGAATTGTTAAAAGTTATGAAAAAAATACAATAATTTAAAATGCATTGAATCGTTAAAAGTTATGAAAAAAATACAATAATTTAAAAGGCATTGAATCGTTAAAAGTTATGAAAAAAATACAATAATTTAAAATGCATTGAATCGTTAAAAGTTATGGAAAAAATACAATAATTTAAAAGGCATTGAATTGTTAAAAGTTATGAAAAAAATACAATAATTTAAAATGCATTGAATCGTTAAAAGTTATGAAAAAAATACAATAATTTAAAATGCATTGAATCGTTAAAAGTTAGGAAAAATACAATATTTAAAAGGCATTGAATCGTTAAAAGTTATGAAAAAAATACAATAATTTAAATTGCATTGAATCGTTAAAAGTTATGAAAAAAATACAATAATTTAAAAGGCATTGAATTGTTAAAAGTTATGAAAAAAATACAATAATTTAAAAGGCATTGAATCGTTAAAAGTTATGAAAAACATACAATAATTTAAAAGGCATTGAATCGTTAAAAGTTAGGAAAAATACAATAATTTAAAAGGCATTTAATTGTTAAAAGTTATGAAAAAAATACAATAATTTAAAGTGCATTGAATCGTTAAAAGTTATGAAAAAAATACAATAATTTAAAATGCATTGAATCGTTAAAAGTTATGAAAAAAATACAATAATTTAAAATGCATTGAATCGTAAAAGTTATGAAAAAATACAATAATTTAAAAGGCATTGAATTGTTAAAAGTTATGAAAAAAATACAATAATTTAAAATGCATTGAATCGTTAAAAGTTATGAAAAAAATACAATAATTTAAAATGCATTGAATCGTTAAAAGTTAGGAAAAATACAATATTTAAAAGGCATTTAATTGTTAAAAGTTATGAAAAAAATACAATAATTTAAATTGCATTGAATCGTTAAAAGTTATGAAAAAAATACAATAATTTAAAAGGCATTGAATTGTTAAAAGTTATGAAAAAAATACAATAATTTAAAAGGCATTGAATCGTTAAAAGTTATGAAAAACATACAATAATTTAAAAGGCATTGAATCGTTAAAAATTAGGAAAAATACAATAATTTAAAAGGCATTTAATTGTTAAAAGTTATGAAAAAAATACAATAATTTAAAGTGCATTGAATCGTTAAAAGTTATGAAAAAAATACAATAATTTAAAATGCATTGAATCGTTAAAAGTTATGAAAAAAATACAATAATTTAAAATGCATTGAATCGTAAAAGTTATGAAAAAATACAATAATTTAAAAGGCATTGAATTGTTAAAAGTTATGAAAAAAATACAATAATTTAAAATGCATTGAATCGTTAAAAGTTATGAAAAAATACAATAATTTAAAATGCATTGAATCGTTAAAAGTTATGGAAAAAATACAATAATTTAAAATGCCTTGAATCGTTAAAAGTTATGGAAAAAATACAATAATTTAAAAGGCATTTAATTGTTAAAAGTTATGAAAAAAATACAATAATTTAAAATGCATTGAATCGTGAAAAGTTATGAAAAAAATACAATAATTTAAAAGGCATTGAATTGTTAAAAGTTATGAAAAAAATACAATAATTTAAAATGCATTGAATCGTTAAATTTATGAAAAAAAAATACAATAATTTAAAATGCATTGAATCGTTAAAAGTTATGAAAAAAATACAATAATTTAAAATGCATTGAATCGTTAAAAGTTATGGAAAAAATACAATAATTTAAAAGGCATTGAATTGTTAAAAGTTATGAAAAAAATACAATAATTTAAAATGCATTGAATCGTTAAAAGTTATGGAAAAAATACAATAATTTAAAAGGCATTGAATTGTTAAAAGTTATGAAAAAAATACAATAATTTAAAATGCATTGAATCGTTAAAAGTTATGAAAAAAATACAATAATTTAAAATGCATTGAATCGTTAAAAGTTAGGAAAAATACAATATTTAAAAGGCATTTAATTGTTAAAAGTTATGAAAAAAATACAATAATTTAAAATGCATTGAATCGTTAAAGGTTATGGAAAAAATACAATAATTTAAAAGGCATTTAATTGTTAAAAGTTATGAAAAAAATACAATAATTTAAAATGCATTGAATCGTTAAAAGTTATGAAAAAAATACAATAATTTAAAATGCATTGAATCGTTAAAAGTTAGGAAAAATACAATATTTAAAAGGCATTTAATTGTTAAAAGTTATGAAAAAAATACAAAAATTTAAAATGCATTGAATCGTTAAAAGTTATGGAAAAAATACAATAATTTAAAAGGCATTTAATTGTTAAAAGTTATGAAAAAAATACAATAATTTAAAATGCATTGAATCGTTAAAAGTTATGAAAAAATACAATAATTTAAAAGGCATTGAATTGTTAAAAGTTATGAAAAAAATACAATAATTTAAAATGCATTTAATTGTTAAAAGTTATGAAAAAAATACAATAATTTAAAATGCATTGAATCGTTAAAAGTTATGAAGAAAATACAATAATTTAAAAGGCACTGAATTGTTATAAGTTATGAAAAAATACAATAATTTAAAAGGCATTGAATCGTTAAAAGTTATGAAAAAAATACAATAATTTAAAAGGCATTGAATCGTTAAAAGTTAGGAAAAATACAATAATTTAAAAGGCATTTAATTGTTAAAATTTATGAAAAAAATACAATAATTTAAAATGCATTGAATCGTAAAAATTATGAAAAAAATACAATAATTTAAAATGCATTGAATCGTTAAAAGTTATGGAAAAAATACAATAATTTAAAAGGCATTTAATTGTTAAAAGTTATGAAAAAAATACAATAATTTAAAAGGCATTTAATCGTTAAAAGTTATGAAAAAAATACAATAATTTAAAAGGCATTGAATCGTTAAAAGTTATGAAAAAAATACAATAATTTAAAAGGCATTGAATCGTTAAAAGTTATGGAAAAAATACAATAATTTAAAAGGCATTGAATTGTTAAAAGTTATGAAAAAAATACAATAATTTAAAATGCATTGAATCGTTAAAAGTTATGAAAAAAATACAATAATTTAAAATGCATTGAATCGTTAAAAGTTAGGAAAAATACAATAATTTAAAAGGCATTTAATTGTTAAAAGTTATGAAAAAAATACAATAATTTTAAATGCATTGAATCGTTAAAAGTTATGAAAAAAATACAATAATTTAAAAGGCATTGAATTGTTAAAAGTTATGAAAAAATACAATAATTTAAAATGCATTGAATCGTTAAAAGTTATGAAAAAAATACAATAATTTAAAAGGCATTGAATCGTTAACAGTTATGAAAAAAAAACAATTATTTAAAATGCATTGAATCGTTAAAAGTTATGAAAAATACAATAATTTAAAATGCATTGAATCGTTAAAAGTTATGAAAAAAATACAATAATTTAAAATGCATTGAATCGTTAAAAGTTAGGAAAAATACAATAATTTAAAAGGCATTTTATTGTTAAAAGTTATGAAAAAAACACAATAATTTAAAATGCATTGAATCGTTAAAAGTTATGAAAAAAATACAATAATTTAAAATGCATTGAATCGTTAAAAGTTATGAAAAAAATACAATAATTTAAAATGCATTGAATCGTAAAAGTTATGAAAAAATACAATAACTTAAAAGGCATTGAATTGTTAAAAGTTATGAAAAAAATACAATAATTTACAAGGCATTGAATCGTTAAAAGTTATGAAAAAAATACAATAATTTAAAATGCATTGAATCGTTAAAAGTTATGGAAAAAATACAATAATTTAAAATGCCTTGAATCGTTAAAAGTTATGGAAAAAATACAATAATTTTAAAGGCATTTAATTGTTAAAAGTTATGGAAAAAATACAATAATTTAAAATGCATTGAATCGTTAAAAGTTATGAAAAAATACAACAATTTAAAATGCATTGAATCGTTAAAAGTTATGGAAAAAATACAATAATTTAAAAGGCATTTAATTGTTAAAAGTTATGAAAAAATACAATAATTTAAAATGCATTGAATCGTTAGAAGTTATGAAAAAAATACAATAATTTAAATGGCATTGAATTGTTAAAAGTTATGAAAAAAATACAATAATTTAAAAGGCATTTAATCGTTAAAAGTTATGAAAAAAATACAATAATTTAAAAGGCATTGAATCGTTAAAAGTTATGAAAAAAATACAATAATTTAAAATGCATTGAATCGTTAAAAGTTATGGAAAAAATACAATAATTTAAAAGGCATTGAATTGTTAAAAGTTATGAAAAAAATACAATAATTTAAAAGGCATTGAATCGTTAAAAGTTATGAAAAAAATACAATAATTTAAAATGCATTGAATCGTTAAAAGTTAGGAAAAATACAATAATTTAAAAGGCATTTAATTGTTAAAAGTTATGAAAAAAATACAATAATTTAAAATGCATTGAATCGTTAAAAGTTATGAAAAAAATACAATAATTTAAAAGGCATTGAATTGTTAAAAGTTATGAAAAAATACAATAATTTAAAATGCATTGAATCGTTAAAAGTTATGAAAAAAATACAATAATTTAAAATGCATTGAATCGTTAAAAGTTATGAAAAAAATACAATAATTTAAAATGCATTGAATCGTTAAAAGTTATGAAAAAATACAATAATGTACAAGGCATTGAATCGTTAAAAGTTAGGAAAAATACAATAATTTAAAAGGCATTTAATTGTTAAAAGTTATGAAAAAAATACAATAATTTAAAATGCATTGAATCGTTAAAAGTTATAAAAAAAAACAATAATTTAAAAGGCAATGAATTGTTAAAAGTTATGAAAAAAATACAATAATTTAAAAGGCATTGAATCGTTAAAAGTTATGGAAAAAATACAATAATTTAAAATGCATTGAATCGTTAAAAGTTATGAAAAAAATACAATAATTTAAAATGCATTGAATCGTTAAAAGTTATGGAAAAAATACAATAATTTAAAAGGCATTGAATTGTTAAAAGTTATGAAAAAAATACAATAATTTAAAATGCATTGAATCGTTAAATTTATGAAAAAAAATACAATAATTTAAAATGCATTGAATCGTTAAAAGTTATGAAAAAAATACAATAATTTAAAATGCATTGAATCGTTAAAAGTTATGGAAAAAATACAATAATTTAAAAGGCATTGAATTGTTAAAAGTTATGAAAAAAATACAATAATTTAAAATGCATTGAATCGTTAAAAGTTATGGAATAAATACAATAATTTAAAAGGCATTGAATTGTTAAAAGTTATGAAAAAAATACAATAATTTAAAATGCATTGAATCGTTAAAAGTTATGAAAAAAATACAATAATTTAAAATGCATTGAATCGTTAAAAGTTAGGAAAAATACAATATTTAAAAGGCATTTAATTGTTAAAAGTTATGAAAAAAATACAATAATTTAAAATGCATTGAATCGTTAAAGGTTATGGAAAAAATACAATAATTTAAAAGGCATTTAATTGTTTAAAGTTATGAAAAAAATACAATAATTTAAAATGCATTGAATCGTTAAAAGTTATGAAAAAAATACAATAATTTAAAATGCATTGAATCGTTAAAAGTTAGGAAAAATACAATATTTAAAAGGCATTTAATTGTTAAAAGTTATGAAAAAAATACAAAAATTTAAAATGCATTGAATCGTTAAAAGTTATGGAAAAAATACAATAATTTAAAAGGCATTTAATTGTTAAAAGTTATGAAAAAATACAATAATTTAAAATGCATTGAATCGTTAAAAGTTATGAAAAAATACAATAATTTAAAAGGCATTGAATTGTTAAAAGTTATGAAAAAAATACAATAATTTAAAATGCATTGAATCGTTAAAAGTTATGAAAAAAATACAATAATTTAAAATGCATTGAATCGTTAAAAGTTATGACAAAAATACAATAATTTAAAATGCATTGAATCGTTAAAAGTTATGAAAAAATACAATAATTTAAAAGGCATTGAATCGTTAAAAGTTAGGAAAAATACAATAATTTAAAAGGCATTTAATTGTTAAAAGTTATGAAAAAAATACAATAATTTAAAATGCATTGAATCGTTAAAAGTTATGAAGAAAATACAATAATTTAAAAGGCATTGAATTGTTAAAAGTTATGAAAAAATACAATAATTTAAAAGGCATTGAATCGTTAAAAGTTATGAAAAAAATACAATAATTTAAAAGGCATTGAATCGTTAAAAGTTAGGAAAAATACAATAATTTAAAAGGCATTTAATTGTTAAAATTTATGAAAAAAATACAATAATTTAAAATGCATTGAATCGTTAAAAGTTATGAAAAAAATACAATAATTTAAAATGCATTGAATCGTTAAAAGTTATGGAAAAATACAATAATTTAAAAGGCATTTAATTGTTAAAAGTTATGAAAAAAATACAATAATTTAAAATGCATTGAATCGTTAAAAGTTATGAAAAAAATACAATAATTTAAAAGGCATTGAATTGTTAAAAGTTATGAAAAAAATACAATAATTTAAAAGGCATTTAATCGTTAAAAGTTATGAAAAAAATACAATAATTTAAAAGGCATTGAATCGTTAAAAGTTATGAAAAAAATACAATAATTTAAAAGGCATTGAATTGTAAAAAGTTATGGAAAAAATACAATAATTTAAAAGGCATTGAATTGTTAAAAGTTATGAAAAAAATACAATAATTTAAAATGCATTGAATCGTTAAAAGTTATGAAAAAAATACAATAATTTAAAATGCATTGAATCGTTAAAAGTTAGGAAAAATACAATAATTTAAAAGGCATTTAATTGTTAAAAGTTATGAAAAAAATACAATAATTTTAAATGCATTGAATCGTTAAAAGTTATGAAAAAAATACAATAATTTAAAAGGCATTGAATTGTTAAAAGTTATGAAAAAATACAATAATTTAAAATGCATTGAATCGTTAAAAGTTATGAAAAAAATACAATAATTTAAAAGGCATTGAATCGTTAACAGTTATGAAAAAAATACAATAATTTAAAATGCATTGAATCGTTAAAAGTTATGAAAAAATACAATAATTTACAAGGCATTGAATCGTTAAAAGTTAGGAAAAATACAATAATTTAAAAGGCATTTAATTGTTAAAAGTTATTAAAAAAATACAATAATTTAAAATGCATTGAATCGTTAAAAGTTATGAAAAAAATACAATAATTTAAAAGGCATTGAATTGTTAAAAGTTATGAAAAAAATACAATAATTTAAAAGGAATTGAATCGTTAAAAGTTATGAAAAAAATACAATAATTTAAAATGCATTGAATCGTTAAAAGTTATGAAAAAAATACAATAATTTAAAATGCATTGAATCGTTAAAAGTTATGGAAAAAATACAATAATTTAAAAGGCATTGAATTGTTAAAAGTTATGAAAAAAATACAATAATTTAAAATGCATTGAATCGTTAAATTTATGAAAAAAAATACAATAATTTCAAATGCATTGAATCGTTAAAAGTTATGAAAAAAATACAATAATTTAAAATGCATTGAATCGTTAAAAGTTATGAAAAAATACAATAATTTAAAAGGCATTGAATTGTTAAAAGTTATGAAAAAAATACAATAATTTACAAGGCATTGAATCGTTAAAAACTATGAAAAAAATACAATAATTTAAAATGCATTGAATCGTTAAAAGTTATGAAAAAAATACAATAATTTAAAATGCATTGAATCGTTAAAAGTTATGAAAAAATACAATAATTTAAAAGGCATTGAATTGTTAAAAGTTATGAAAAAAATACAATAATTTAAAATGCATTGAATCGTTAAAAGTTAGGAAAAAAAATACAATAATTTAAAATGCATTGAATCGTTCAAAGTAATGAAAAAAATACAATAATTTAAAATGCCTTGAATCGTTAAAAGTTATGAAAAAATACAATAATTTAAAAGGCATTTAATTGTTAAAAGTTATGGAAAAAATACAATAATTTAAAATGCATTGAATCGTTAAAAGTTATGAAAAAATACAATAATTTAAAATGCATTGAATCGTTAAAAGTTATGGAAAAAATACAATAATTTAAAAGGCATTTAATTGTTAAAAGTTATGAAAAAAATACAATAATTTAAAATGCATTGAATCGTTAAAAGTTATGAAAAAAATACAATAATTTAAAAGGCATTGAATTGTTAAAAGTTATGAAAAAAATACAATAATTTAAAAGGCATTTAATCGTTAAAAGTTATGAAAAAAATACAATAATTTAAAAGGCATTGAATCGTTAAAAGTTATGAAAAAAATACAATAATTTAAAATGCATTGAATCGTTAAAAGTTAGGAAAAATACAATAATTTAAAAGGCATTTAATCGTTGAAAGTTATGAAAAAAATACAATAATTTAAAATGCATTGAATCGTTAAAAGTTATGAAAAAATACAATAATTTACAAGGCATTGAATCGTTAAAAGTTAGGAAAAATACAATAATTTAAAAGGCATTTAATTGTTAAAAGTTATTAAAAAAATACAATAATTTAAAATGCATTAAATCGTTAAAAGTTATGAAAAAAATACAATAATTTAAAAGGCATTGAATTGTTAGAAGTTATGAAAAAAATACAATAATTTAAAAGGCATTGAATCGTTAAAAGTTATGAAAAAAATACAATAATTTAAAATGCATTGAATCGTTAAAAGTTATGGAAAAAATACAATAATTTAAAAGGCATTGAATTGTTAAAAGTTATGAAAAAAATACAATAATTTAAAATGCATTGAATCGTTAAATTTATGAAAAAAAATACAATAATTTAAAATGCATTGAATCGTTAAAAGTTATGAAAAAAATACAATAATTTAAAATGCATTGAATCGTTAAAAGTTATGGAAAAAATACAATAATTTAAAAGGCATTGAATTGTTAAAAGTTGTGAAAAAAATACAATAATTTAAAATGCATTGAATCGTTAAAAGTTATGAAAAAATACAATAATTTAAAATGCATTGAATCGTTAAAAGTTATGAAAAAAATACAATAATTTAAAATGCATTGAATCGTTAAAAGTTATGGAAAAAATACAATAATTTAAAAGGCAATTAATTGTTAAAAGTTATGGAAAAATACAATAATTTAAAAGGCATTGAATCGTTAAAAGTTATGAAAAAAATACAATATTTTAAAAGGCATTGAATTGTTAAAAGTTATGAAAAAAATACAATAATTTAAAAGGCATTGAATCGTTAAAGTTATGAAAAAAATACAATAATTTAAAAGGCAATTAATTGTTAAAAGTTATGGAAAAAATACAATAATTTAAAAGGCATTGAATCGTTAAAAGTTATGAAAAAATACAATAATTTAAAAGGCATTGAATCGTTAACAGTTATGAAAAAAATACAATAATTTAAAATGCATTGAATCGTTAAAAGTTATGAAAAAATACAATAATTTACAAGGCATTGAATCGTTAAAAGTTAGGAAAAATACAATAATTTAAAAGGCATTTAATTGTTAAAAGTTATTAAAAAAATACAATAATTTAAAATGCATTGAATCGTTAAAAGTTATGAAAAAAATACAATAATTTAAAAGGCATTGAATTGTTAAAAGTTATGAAAAAAATACAATAATTTAAAAGGCATTGAATCGTTAAAAGTTATGAAAAAAATACAATAATTTAAAATGCATTGAATCGTTAAAAGTTATGAAAAAAATACAATAATTTAAAATGCATTGAATCGTTAAAAGTTATGGAAAAAATACAATAATTTAAAAGGCATTGAATTGTTAAAAGTTATGAAAAAAATACAATAATTTAAAATGCATTGAATCGTTAAATTTATGAAAAAAAATACAATAATTTAAAATGCATTGAATCGTTAAAAGTTATGAAAAAAATACAATAATTTAAAATGCATTGAATCGTTAAAAGTTATGAAAAAATACAATAATTTAAAAGGCATTGAATTGTTAAAAGTTATGAAAAAAATACAATAATTTACAAGGCATTGAATCGTTAAAAACTATGAAAAAAATACAATAATTTAAAATGCATTGAATCGTTAAAAGTTATGAAAAAAATACAATAATTTAAAATGCATTGAATCGTTAAAAGTTATGAAAAAATACAATAATTTAAAAGGCATTGAATTGTTAAAAGTTATGAAAAAAATACTATAATTTAAAATGCATTGAATCGTTAAAAGTTATGAAAAAAAATACAATAATTTAAAATGCATTGAATCGTTCAAAGTTATGAAAAAAATACAATAATTTAAAATGCCTTGAATCGTTAAAAGTTATGGAAAAAATACAATAATTTAAAAGGCATTTTATTGTTAAAAGTTATGGAAAAAATACAATAATTTAAAATGCATTGAATCGTTAAAAGTTATGAAAAAATACAATAATTTAAAATGCATTGAATCGTTAAAAGTTATGGAAAAAATACAATAATTTAAAAGGCATTTAATTGTTAAAAGTTAAAAAAAAAATACAATAATTTAAAATGCATTGAATCGTTAAAAGTTATGAAAAAAATACAATAATTTAAAAGGCATTGAATTGTTAAAAGTTATGAAAAAAATACAATAATTTAAAATGCATTGAATCGTTAAAAGTTATGAAAAAAATACAATAATTTAAAAGGCATTGAATCGTTAAAAGTTATGAAAAAAATACAATAATTTAAAATGCATTGAATCGTTAAAAGTTAGGAAAAATACAATAATTTAAAAGGCATTTAATCGTTGAAAGTTATGAAAAAAATACAATAATTTAAAATGCATTGAATCGTTAAAAGTTATGAAAAAATACAATAATTTACAAGGCATTGAATCGTTAAAAGTTAGGAAAAATACAATAATTTAAAAGGCATTTAATTGTTAAAAGTTATTAAAAAAATACAATAATTTAAAATGCATTGAATCGTTAAAAGTTATGAAAAAAATACAATAATTTAAAAGGCATTGAATTGTTAGAAGTTATGAAAAAAATACAATAATTTAAAAGGCATTGAATCGTTAAAAGTTATGAAAAAAATACAATAATTTAAAATGCATTGAATCGTTGAAAGTATGGAAAAAATACAATAATTTAAAAGGCATTGAATTGTTAAAAGTTATGAAAAAAATACAATAATTTAAAATGCATTGAATCGTTAAATTTATGAAAAACAATACAATAATTTAAAATGCATTGAATCGTTAAAAGTTATGAAAAAAATACAATAATTTAAAATGCATTGAACCGTTAAAAGTTATGGAAAAAATACAATAATTTAAAAGGCATTGAATTGTTAAAAGTTGTGAAAAAAATACAATAATTTAAAATGCATTGAATCGTTAAAAGTTATGAAAAAATACAATAATTTAAAATGCATTGAATCGTTAAAAGTTATGAAAAAAATACAATAATTTAAAATGCATTGAATCGTTAAAGGTTATGCAAAAAATACAATAATTTAAAAGGCAATTAATTGTTAAAAGTTATGGAAAAATACAATAATTTAAAAGGCATTGAATCGTTAAAAGTTATGAAAAAAATACAATAATTTAAAAGGCATTGAATTGTTAAAAGTTATGAAAAAAATACAATAATTTAAAAGGCATTGAATCGTTAAAGTTATGAAAAAAATACAATAATTTAAAAGGCAATTAATTGTTAAAAGTTATGGAAAAAATACAATAATTTAAAAGGCATTGAATCGTTAAAAGTTATGAAAAAATACAATAATTTAAAAGGCATTGAATCGTTAAAAGTTAGGAAAAAATACAATAATTTAAAAGGCATTTAATTGTTATAAGTTAGGAAATAAAATATCCAAAAAAAAAATCTTACCTTTAAATTAAAAATGAAGCAATAAAATCGGATGATTTTTTTTTTTGTTCAAAACATGAAATTTGGTTGATTTGTATTTCTTTACTAAATTGATCCAAACATGAAATTTGGTTGATTTGTATTTCTTTACTAAATTGATCCAAACATGAAATTTGGTTGATTTGTATTTCTTTACTAAATTGATCCAAACATGAAATTTGGTTGATTTGTATTTCTTTACTAAATTTATCCAAACATGAAATTTGGTTGATTTGTATTTCTTTACTAAATTGATCCAAACATGAAATTTGGTTGATTTGTATTTCTTTACTAAATTGATCCAAACATGAAATTTGGTTGATTTGTATTTCTTTACTAAATTGATCCAAACATGAAATTTGGTTGATTTGTATTTCTTTACTAAATTGATCCAAACATGAAATTTGGTTGATTTGTATTTCTTTACTAAATTGATCCAAACATGAAATTTGGTTGATTTGTATTTCTTTACTAAATTGATCCAAACATGAAATTTGGTTGATTTGTATTTCTTTACTAAATTGATCCAAACATGAAATTTGGTTGATTTGTATTTCTTTACTAAATTGATCCAAACATGAAATTTGGTTGATTTGTATTTCTTTACTAAATTGATCCAAACATGAAATTTGGTTGATTTGTATTTCTTTACTAAATTGATCCAAACATGAAATTTGGTTGATTTGTATTTCTTTACTAAATTGATCCAAACATGAAATTTGGTTGATTTGTATTTCTTTACTAAATTGATCCAAACATGAAATTTGGTTGATTTGTATTTCTTTACTAAATTGATCCAAACATGAAATTTGGGTGATTTGCATTTCTTTACTAAATTGATCCAAACATGAAATTTGGTTGATTTGTATTTCTTTACTAAATTGATCCAAACATGAAATTTGGTTGATTTGTATTTCTTTACTAAATTGATCCAAACATGAAATTTGGTTGATTTGTATTTCTTTACTAAATTGATCCAAACATGAAATTTGGTTGATTTGTATTTCTTTACTAAATTGATCCAAACATGAAATTTGGTTGATTTGTATTTCTTTACTAAATTGATCCAAACATGAAATTTGGTTGATTTGTATTTCTTTACTAAATTGATCCAAACATGAAATTTGGTTGATTTGTATTTCTTTACTAAATTGATCCAAACATGAAATTTGGTTGATTTGTATTTCTTTACTAAATTGATCCAAACATGAAATTTGGTTGATTTGTATTTCTTTACTAAATTGATCCAAACATGAAATTTGGTTGATTTGTATTTCTTTACTAAATTGATCCAAACATGAAATTTGGTTGATTTGTATTTCTTTACTAAATTGATCCAAACATGAAATTTGGTTGATTTGTATTTCTTTACTAAATTTAACCAAACATGAAATTTGGTTGATTTGTATTTCTTTACTAAATTGATCCAAACATGAAATTTGGTTGATTTGTATTTCTTTACTAAATTGATCCAAACATGAAATTTGGTTGATTTGTATTTCTTTACTAAATTGATCCAAACATGAAATTTGGTTGATTTGTATTTCTTTACTAAATTGATCCAAACATGAAATTTGGTTGATTTGTATTTCTTTACTAAATTGATCCAAACATGAAATTTGGTTGATTTGTATTTCTTTACTAAATTGATCCAAACATGAAATTTGGTTGATTTGTATTTCTTTACTAAATTGATCCAAACATGAAATTTGGTTGATTTGTATTTCTTTACTAAATTGATCCAAACATGAAATTTGGTTGATTTGTATTTCTTTACTAAATTGATCCAAACATGAAATTTGGTTGATTTGTATTTCTTTACTAAATTGATCCAAACATGAAATTTGGTTGATTTGTATTTCTTTACTAAATTGATCCAAACATGAAATTTGGTTGATTTGCATTTCTTTACTAAATTGATCCAAACATGAAATTTGGTTGATTTGTATTTCTTTACTAAATGATCCAAACATGAAATTTGGTTGATTTGTATTTCTTTACTAAATTGATCCAAACATGAAATTTGGTTGATTTGTATTTCTTTACTAAATTGATCCAAACATGAAATTTGGTTGATTTGTATTTCTTTACTAAATTGATCCAAACATGAAATTTGGTTGATTTGTATTTCTTTACTAAATTGATCCAAACATGAAATTTGGTTGATTTGTATTTCTTTACTAAATTGATCCAAACATGAAATTTGGTTGATTTGTATTTCTTTACTAAATTGATCCAAACATGAAATTTGGTTGATTTGTATTTCTTTACTAAATTGATCCAAACATGAAATTTGGTTGATTTGTATTTCTTTACTAAATTGATCCAAACATGAAATTTGGTTGATTTGTATTTCTTTACTAAATTGATCCAAACATGAAATTTGGTTGATTTGTATTTCTTTACTAAATTGATCCAAACATGAAATTTGGTTGATTTGTATTTCTTTACTAAATTGATCCAAACATGAAATTTGGTTGATTTGTATTTCTTTACTAAATTGATCCAAACATGAAATTTGGTTGATTTGTATTTCTTTACTAAATTGATCCAAACATGAAATTTGGTTGATTTGTATTTCTTTACTAAATTGATCCAAACATGAAATTTGGTTGATTTGTATTTCTTTACTAAATTGATCCAAACATGAAATTTGGTTGATTTGTATTTCTTTACTAAATTGATCCAAACATGAAATTTGGTTGATTTGTATTTCTTTACTAAATTGATCCAAACATGAAATTTGGTTGATTTGTATTTCTTTACTAAATTGATCCAAACATGAAATTTGGTTGATTTGTATTTCTTTACTAAATTGATCCAAACATGAAATTTGGTTGATTTGTATTTCTTTACTAAATTGATCCAAACATGAAATTTGGTTGATTTGTATTTCTTTACTAAATTGATCCAAACATGAAATTTGGTTGATTTGTATTTCTTTACTAAATTGATCCAAACATGAAATTTGGGTGATTTGCATTTCTTTACTAAATTGATCCAAACATGAAATTTGGTTGATTTGTATTTCTTTACTAAATTGATCCAAACATGAAATTTGGTTGATTTGTATTTCTTTACTAAATTGATCCAAACATGAAATTTGGTTGATTTGTATTTCTTTACTAAATTGATCCAAACATGAAATTTGGTTGATTTGTATTTCTTTACTAAATTGATCCAAACATGAAATTTGGTTGATTTGTATTTCTTTACTAAATTGATCCAAACATGAAATTTGGTTGATTTGTATTTCTTTACTAAATTGATCCAAACATGAAATTTGGTTGATTTGTATTTCTTTACTAAATTGATCCAAACATGAAATTTGGTTGATTTGTATTTCTTTACTAAATTGATCCAAACATGAAATTTGGTTGATTTGTATTTCTTTACTAAATTGATCCAAACATGAAATTTGGTTGATTTGTATTTCTTTACTAAATTGATCCAAACATGAAATTTGGTTGATTTGTATTTCTTTACTAAATTGATCCAAACATGAAATTTGGTTGATTTGTATTTCTTTACTAAATTGATCCAAACATGAAATTTGGTTGATTTGTATTTCTTTACTAAATTGATCCAAACATGAAATTTGGTTGATTTGTATTTCTTTACTAAATTGATCCAAACATGAAATTTGGTTGATTTGTATTTCTTTACTAAATTGATCCAAACATGAAATTTGGTTGATTTGTATTTCTTTACTAAATTGATCCAAACATGAAATTTGGTTGATTTGTATTTCTTTACTAAATGATCCAAACATGAAATTTGGTTGATTTGTATTTCTTTACTAAATTGATCCAAACATGAAATTTGGTTGATTTGTATTTCTTTACTAAATTGATCCAAACATGAAATTTGGTTGATTTGTATTTCTTTACTAAATTGATCCAAACATGAAATTTGGTTGATTTGTATTTCTTTACTAAATTGATCCAAACATGAAATTTGGTTGATTTGTATTTCTTTACTAAATTGATCCAAACATGAAATTTGGTTGATTTGTATTTCTTTACTAAATTGATCCAAACATGAAATTTGGTTGATTTGTATTTCTTTACTAAATTGATCCAAACATGAAATTTGGTTGATTTGTATTTCTTTACTAAATTGATCCAAACATGAAATTTGGTTGATTTGTATTTCTTTACTAAATTTATCCAAACATGAAATTTGGTTGATTTGTATTTCTTTACTAAATTGATCCAAACATGAAATTTGGTTGATTTGTATTTCTTTACTAAATTGATCCAAACATGAAATTTGGTTGATTTGTATTTCTTTACTAAATTGATCCAAACATGAAATTTGGTTGATTTGTATTTCTTTACTAAATTGATCCAAACATGAAATTTGGTTGATTTGTATTTCTTTACTAAATTGATCCAAACATGAAATTTGGTTGATTTGTATTTCTTTACTAAATTGATCCAAACATGAAATTTGGTTGATTTGTATTTCTTTACTAAATTGATCCAAACATGA